>NC_134678.1:6208643-6519357 GCF_024713945.1 Dermatophagoides farinae
AATTTTTTTTACAAATATAACAGGATATATTTTTTCCGGTTCATAAAAAGAGGCTCCAAAAAAAAAAAAATTTTTTTTGTTTTGTTTTAATATTAAATTTCATCAACATTTAGTGATAATATTGTGTTTACCTTATTGGTGATAATTCATTTTTTTTTCCATCACTATGAATGAAAATGTGTAATTAAACAAGTACGAAATACAACGACAGGTAAACAAAACAAAAAAACAAAAAAAAGCAAAGCAAACATTCAGTTTTTTCATATACACACATTTTCATTTTATATTCACTCTTCCTTTAAAAAAAAAATTCATTAAAAAAGCTGTGCCATAATCAATGGTACATATATCAAACAAATTGTCCTTGAACAATTTTTTTTTTTTAAATATGATTGTTTTTGTTTTCGGTGTATGTTGCCGCCATTATTGGATTGTTGTTGTTGTTGTTGTTGTTGTTCAAATGTATATTCCTGTGCTTGTAGCAACAACAAAAAAAGATTGTAGGCGTTGAAATAATATATTCATCTATGGCCATTGGTGATGATTGTTTCTCTGTTGTATTTTTTTTTTTTCATCATTAAAAATGTTGATGTTGATGATGATGCTCGGTAACAGTAATCAAGTAATAACATCATTGATTTGGCAAAGATTTCTCTTTTCACTTGTCTTTTTCTACCAATTATCATTGTATATGTGATGTCCTTTTTTGGAGTTATGGCAACAAGTTGTGTTCGCCATTTTATTTTTTTCACTGTTTGTTCCAATTGTTGTATTTGGAATAATGAACACATGAATACATACATGAATGGATGAATGAAAGAATGAAATGCACACCTTTGTGTAAAAAAAAAGTTTACTTTGATTTTTTTTTATCATATGTGTGTTGATTCATTTATTTATTCGTCAAAAAACGCTGTTTGCTTTCCTATACATTCCATACATTTTATTTTATTTTCATTGAAAAAAAAATTTATAGAATGAACCGCTTTAAATTCATTGATTTTGGCTACCACGCACCTGTATCATTATCATTAACATCATTATAATCCGGTTGTAGAATAACCATCTACAAATAGTTTTTTTTTCTTTCCAATGATTCCTACGTTTCAAATTATTTTTTTATTTCGATGTTTACTTCAAAAAAAAACAACAACAACAACAACAACAATGACGAAGACAAGATCACATCCTCCCATTCTTAATATAGTCAAATTGCTTTATTTGGTTCATTTTATTTGTTAATTTTGATGAAAGCCAAAAAGGTGAAAACGATCTCATCACTCATCGTTTTTTTTAATGTTCGCACATAGCATTTGGTCATCATAATGATCATCATCTTATCCAAATTCGTAAAATTTTCATCAAATAAGTTTTTTTTCAAAACCTGAACGAAAATTTACAAGTGCTGTGTTTATTGAAGTGAATTTTTCTACTCACAAATAACCAGTTGTTTAGTTGAATGAATGAACCTGAACTATTGTTTTTTTTTTGTTGTTATAAACCAGAATAGCAACGATGATGCGTACTAATGAAAAACCATCAAAACATCATATGACAACATCATCGTTTAGGGCACCATCAAGAGATGCCAATAATCAATATGATAGTAATTACCAGCAGCAACAACATCATTTTGGAAGTATCAATCGATCTCGTTCCAATTTTGGTGAAATCTGTGATGAAACATGGCCACTTGATGAAGTGATCAATAAAATTGAATTAAAATCCGATAGTGATGATGAAAGTGGCATCAATCAACCATACAATGTAGAATCAAATATTTGGCGTAGTGGACCACAGCTTGTTTCACATAATTTTGATTCTGGTCGTGATATTAAACGTTTACCTGGAAATGGTGCCATGTTTTCATCTTGGAATCAAGGATCAAAAACCTGGAAAGATAAATCAGTACAACATCGTAAATATAAAGTCAAGAAAAATCCATCCACAACATCAAGCTTAGAAAAATCTGGTTCCTTATCCTATGGTGAGTTTGATTGATGCAAAGAATGAAAGAATTTACATTACATTCATTAAATTTATATCCATAAATAGATGCGAACAATAATTATTTGGACATGGATATAACCTATGATGATGAATTAAATTTTTCTGATGATTATTCATCGACTTTGTTACGAGACGTAGGCATTCAATGTAATTTGAAAAAATATCAGAATTTCGATTTTTTCAAAAATGAGTCACCAGCTCCAGTTGTTAAAAATAAACCACCAATCAAAATAATTAAATCTTCAAACAATGGCATTGTTTCTACATTTAGTGATGTTCCTAAATTATCGTCTCCAAGTCCAACTCCAAATTCACCAGATTTTCGACGGGATTTAGATTTAGATCAATCTTCATCGATAAGAAGTACGGATGTTATCTACAGTCAAATTGATAAAAGTCATAAAAGCAATCGAAACATTAACAATCCTAGTGGCAATATCAACATTGTTTATAAACAGCCATTAAATGAAAGCAAACAGCAACAGACATCAACATTCGATGATAGCAGCACGTATGATATTAAAACTAAAGAGTTTGGATTCAATGTAAATAATCCAAATTTCCGGAAAATTCCTTTACCAAATCCAAATGAAAATCTTTGGTCAGGATCATCGATAAAAAAGCCAAAAAATCAATATGATAAAGAAGTGCTCGAGGAAACAATTTCAATATCAAATTCATCGACAGATGAATCTTATATTCACAACAATCATTCAATGAAATCATCAAACCGTAAAAATGATTCACCAATGCGTCAATCATATAATGAAGATGATAATCACAGCTTTAGCAAATCACGTAAAATGAAAAAAAATAATTTGATTATTCATCATAATAAAAATGATGAAAACAATGAAAATGTGTTACTTGAAAATAATTCCTTACGATTGAAATCATCAAAATCACCATATTCGGAACGATTGCATAAAAGTAATGCCGATTTGCGTGAACAATTTTTAAAGGATGAAACTAGAGGTGGCTTAGCTGCTGCTTACAAGAATCGACAACAGCAAAAAAATCATCAACAAAATCGTCACAGAACTTTATCATTGAATCGAATGAATGCGGTTATCAGTGATGAAGGACGTCAACAACAGCAACAAAATCCTCAACATCCATCAGTGAAACCAAATCGTCATCTAAGCCAAAGTCATTTAAGTTCACGATATTCGGATCTGGGTGTTGAAAATCATCATCCACCACGATCATTATCATCATCACGATCACGATCCATTCAACATGAAAGAGATCCGATCGTCATGTATATTCCACCGGTGAATCCTCAAATAATCAATGAATCACCCAAATTGACAAGTATATTACGAAACAATTCGACTAAAAGCAATGTTACTGTACAATCGAAAGCAAAAAAATTAAAACAACCTCAACTTAAAAGTCAAAGCAAAATTAATTTAAAAGATGCTGTTGTTGTTGGAGAAAATGGTAAAAAAAATAATAATGAAAAACGTGCCGATCTAAATCGACGTTATTCGATGCCAAAAGATACTAAATTCAATTGGCTCAGTAAATTTAAGCTGAAAAAATGAATGAAAATTAATTAAATCCGGAAATTAAACATCAGAAAACAACGACCATAATGAATACAACGCAATTTCTCATCAAATCCGATGCTGATAACAATATAAACATTTATTTTGGAAAATAAAAAAAAAATGCATTATACACACACACACATACACTCAAACAAAACACACTTTTTTCTCTACGATTTGTTATCTTTTAATTTTTTAACGATAAATTATGATTATGGAAAAAAATACCTAACCATTCAAACAAAACAAAACAAAAATGAAATGAAATGAAATGAAATCCTAAATAAATTGCAATGGTATATAATGGCGAATGAAACCGATGCTATGCAACAAACCACAGCAATCATCATTATAATGATCGGTCAACGTTGACAACTATAAATACTTGTTACATTTGATATATTTATAATGATTATAACCTTAGTTACCGGGGCGATGGCTAAACAAATCAGGCAACAGCAAGAAAAATAATAATCCTTATGGTGTTAGTCATTCTTTTCGTTGATTTTTTATGAATCGGTCGATTATCAATTTGTGTATATCTGAAAAAACCGCAACAAAAAAAATGGCAATTTCTAAAACCTGTATGACCATGTTAATTACGGTGTTCAATATATTGATCATCATATTGGCTATTATAATTTGTTTTTTAAGTTTAAACGCTTGGAATGATTATACAACTTGTGCTTTTACCATTTTGGTCGCATTATTATGGATGTGTTGTCTTTGTTCCGAAAGCAATGTGGCTATTGGCGCCTATACCATATTGATGTTTATTGATCTATTATTGTTATTGTCAAATGCACTTTACCATTCCGTTATGACAGCTAAATATTCAGATTTTTGTTTCCATAATAATGTTAATGGTATTTCACCAGAATGGGGCTGTCATGATTGGAGATTCAGTGGTTACTATGAACGAGCTATTGGTGTTACCGTTTGTTATTACATTGCATTCATTTTTCGTTTATTGAATATTGTCGGTTCCTGTTCGTTGACCTATAAAATTTTCCATGAAAACTAAAAAAAAAAAAAAAATAAAACCACTCTATACTATTATTCTGATAGATCCATTTATTATAATAATTTCATTTTATTTTTTTTCAAATCATATACATTAAAGATACAAAATTTAAACAGAATCAAATGATTCTATTGATCACTAAAATATATGGCTATTTTTTTGATTTTAAACAATCAATCGTTAATTATAGAATGGACCGGATTGATAAGCATCTCTAGGCGGTTTAATTGGATCGAACACTTCCATTGGTTTTCGTTCTCCTCTCATCACCTGTTTCAATCTTTCTCTTTTCATTAAGAAATTACGTTCTCTCTGTTTCAAATAAATGAACAATTTATATAATCGATCAAAAAGTATAAACAATTATGGAATAAACTTACCTGCATGGTTTGCAGCATACATTCTTTATAATCTTCGAGAAAATCGTTGCAAAGTTTTTTACCTCGCCGTACGCCATATGCTTCTAAACATTCCAAAGTATCTTGCTCCAAATCACCACATTCTTGTTGCTTTTGAAGAGTTTTCGATGAAATGTCAACACTATCAGCATTGGTTCGAACAACCCGGTCGATAAACCGAAGATGAGGATCATAAGGCATTGTTTTCAAATGAAAAATACAATAAATCAATTGAAAAAAAAAATTAAATTCCAATCGATCGACTTTGACCGCAAAATTGAGTCAACAAAATTACATTCATAAAAGACGTATAATAGCGTCTTAAATGAATGGCCCAGAATAGCTCATATTTCAGGGCAAAAACTTAAAAAATACGAAATGGGTAGAGCTAGAGAGATTGGAAGTGGTATATAATTATGAAAAGCATCATATTTTGTGTGATGTTTATATTCTTCGATATCGATGATTATGATAAATGACGACATTTCTCATCACAGTTGATGCAAATGATTTAATTTGGTCAGGAAATGTTTTGATTATTGTTTTTTGTTAATGTTTTGTAGAAAAAAAAATCATTAAATGAGATAATAATAATATATATTGTTGAGATAAAATCTTGAATTAATTATGGATTCATTTGATGATACCGCCACTGTTCAAAAAATCATTGCCGAAAAATCATGCCATTTTGATGTGGAAAATATTGAATTAAAATTGAAAAATTTAATAATTGATAAAAAATGTTCAAAGTTCAAATTTAATAGTCATAATATTTTATCGAATCCCTTTTGTAAACGAAAATGGTAAAGTTATTCTATTTCATTTGCATATATTTTTTTTTAATATTTTTATCTTTCTTTTTAAATATAGTTTAAAGAATAAGAAAAATTTCACTTCTAAAACCAAGTCAACCAATCAAACAAAGAAACATGTTCCACTTAATTTGGATGATGCCAATGATGTGATTCAAACTAGCGATAGTTGTCAAACAGATATAGTGGGCAACAAACTCATGGCCGATATTAATGATAAAATGGCTTCATTGTGGACCGAAAATGGTTACCGAAATACAAATAGTGATGATGGTCATTGTGGTCAGAAAAATAATAAACATCAATCAAAAGAGATAAATTTGACGAAAAACAACATCAATAATAATAATAATAATAATGAAAATTATACGGAAACATCAACTTTATCTTCAAGTCAGCAACAACAAACTTGTGCTCAACAAGCAACATTATATGATAATTGTGATTCATCATTGGTTATAGAATTGGCAGCCTATCTTGACGAAACCTTGTATATACCAAAAAAGATGTCATTCATGGCTGAAATGATGTACACTTGATTATTATGTTCGAAATGATATATGGATATAATATATATTATAAACTGCTAATAATAATTCTCATTTTTTTCCTTTCATTTGATTGTAATGATGTAAATAAAATTTGATTATAAATAATTTATCAATGTGAGACAATTTTCATTGTGTATTATTATGAATTATAAATCGCGCGCATTTTTTTTCCTTATTGTTTTCAATATACTATGATTTTCATAGTAGTGATAGCAACACCAAGCAGTAGGGTAGTCAAGCACACACCAACAAGTCAGCCAGGTAAAAACGTATACACTGGCAAGGTGTGTGTGTATACAACACAACTGCGAAAAAAAAATTCTACAAACGAGAATTAGAGTAGATGCATCTTCAACATCTATCATCAGTGTGCATTTTTTTTTTTTTTTTGAAAAATTATCGCTCATTTTTGAAAAAAATAAAATGTTTTTAAAATTCATTTTAATCCTTTTTCTCATCAATGGATTCTCAATTTATTCGGGTATGAAAAGTTTAATTTAATTTAATCATCAATATTTAATGATTTAAAAATTTGAATCATTTTATTTAGCAATGGCAATCGAATGTTTCCAATGTGACAGTAATGTTGATTTAGAATGTAGCGAATTGTTCGATTCTGATATGACCAGTTTACGGCCAAAATCATGTGATAATGTTTATGAAGCACGATTCTGTATCAAAACTACTGGAATGTATGGTGGTATGTTTGTATTGATAATATTACCATGAATTGATCATTGAAAATGATCAATAATAAACGGAATGGTTTTTTTATTCTATTGAATCTACAGGTGTTATTGGAACCATTCGAAATTGTTCATCAAGAGATTTAGGTGATCGTTGTTCATATCTAAGACGTCCTGGTGATCAACGTTATGTTCGTAGCTGTGTTTATACTTGTTCATCTGATGGCTGTAATCATGCCAGTTTTATTCATCATCCATTCAATGCATCATTACTATTTATCATATTAATTGCATCAATTTCTTATTATTTATTATCATTAAATTAGTTTGATGTGTGTATACTAAAATGATAAAACAATCAAAAAAAAAAATCCCGATCAATTGTCACACATTACCAACTCATTTTTGGTTAATATACATTTTATTTACAGTTCCAATTTTTGTTTTTTTGTAAAAAAAATCCACATCAATCAACTTTAAATAAGCATCTTTTTTTTATGAATCATCAATTTTTTTTGTAAAAACTTATTCACGTCGTTGTCGATATGAGTGAATGTGTATCTGTGAAAATGATCGTCAGTTGTTGCAATTATAAACAAACATTTCATAAACAAAAAAAAAATGGCCCTTGTTTCATACAAAATCATTCCTAGATGAAGCAGGATTCCTACTCTGAATATTCGATTCGAATTCAGTGCTTTTCGAGAATTTCGTTATAGAATAACCGAGAAACAATAGACTAAACGTTTGAATCGGATGAACTGGCTGTACCATACAACAAATTTTGATGATGTAAATGAGCAGTAGCCACAGTTGATGGAATTTTTTGATTCACATTTGTTATGAATTCAGCGGCGGTGGAAACGTTCGTCATTGGAGTTGTTGATGTCGTTGCCGTATTTATATTCGGATCATTTGTTTGCTGTCCCAAAGATGGTTGGAAATGATTCTGTGAGAATGATGGATGCTGATCTATAAAAGGTTTCGATGATAATTCATGATCATCAACATTTTGTTGTGACATTTCGTTCGAATGATGATTATTATTAGAAACCAATTCAACTGGCCTAGATACATTCGTTTCAACCATGACGAATCTATCGGCTAAAAGATCACATTTTTCATTATTAGTATTCTGTGCCATCGAATTCTGTTGACAAACATCGGGTTGCTGTTGAATGACAAATATTTGTGCGGGAGAATTGGCTGTTGTTTGTGGTAATAAATTTGAAGAATCGTGCTTTATTGAATTGTTAATAATGGAAGCATGGTTCTTATTCTGGAGCTGTAATGACTTTTCACGGAATGCCATATGGTTGGCATCATTCGAAATGTTTCTTTCGGTCATTGCTTCCAAAAGGATTTGTGCAACATTCTCTTTATCATCCTATGTCATTCGAATAAATTCATTTGAATAAATTGAAAAAAACTAGCGATCATATCTTACTTTATTGATGAAACCATAATAGACAAGCTCTTGGGAGATAGTAGGAGGAATTAGTTGATCTTTTGAAATTTCACAAGTAAGTTGACGATTTATCTTATCATCTAATTTGATCACAATTTTAATATCATAACAGGTTGGATCCGAAGCCATTGGTTGTATTGAACAATTTATGTAAACGATTCGACGCGTTTCCTCATCATAAGGATTATCAGGTGTGTTGATTAGTTTATGAGCTTCGTCGATCACCTCTGGTGAAATGGTACGCTGTCGACATACTAACGGTGATCTTGTTGTAGGCATGACGGCGGTCAATGGATAGGCTCCATTTTTAACTTCATCTAAAAGTTTCTCTAGTTCACGATTTGGAAAATCCGATTGTTTAAATAAAATTGATGGCTGTTCAACACGTCTAATCTCGGCCACTATACGATCATTTTGATTTTGAAGACACAAAAAGCGAGAGATGGCTTCTTCGGTCAACTGTTCGGGCTGTAATGAAGGATTATTCAAAATCGAATGAGCACAGAATAATCGCAATGTGGGCACTTCGAATATGATCGGATGAAATAGTAGATCACGGGCAGTTGGTCTCAGGACTGGATCTTTTCGTAAACATTGTTGAATAAAATCACGTTGAGGAGCATTGTCTAACGATTCGATAGTCTTGTGAATGATGTCTTCAGTGATGTGATGTGGTGAATCATTATCACTGGGAATTTCCAGAGCGGCCATCTCTAAGGCACACATTCCAAATGAATATATGTCCACCGATGGTGATAACACAGGAAAATCTTGAACATTGCCTAGTTCGGGCGCTATAAAATGAAGATTCGATTTTGCATCGGCTCGAACTGTTTTTACATGTCGGTGAATAGCATCTGGCGCAATTGCACCAATCTTAATCAAGCCATTATAACTAATAAAAATTGTATCACAATTAATATTTCCATGGACGATTGAAGGCTGAGAAGAGTGCAAATAACACAATGCCGATAACGTTTGAGTGCACCATCTTCGCCAAACCTATATTTTCATGATGAAAAAAGTTTAATTTAAATTTATTATTATCACATCATGAATATTGTTTACCTGTAACGATATTTTTATGTCGTGTCGTTTAGTTTTTTCGAAATAATGTCGAAGAGAACCACTAGACATGTATTCAGTGATGAATACCACTTTTGGTACATCCGTATCTTTATGTATCCAATATTTATGTAATTTAACAATATTCGGATGTTCCAATTGAATTAATCGATCAAATACTTCACTAATAGTTTCTTCTTTGGCTCTGAAAAATTTCCGTTCGGAAAATCGTACTTCATTCCAAACAACTTCCACACCTTCTTCAGTATCCATTGCCAGATAGGTAGCATCGATACCAGGTATATTGTTCTGTTCGACCTATGATTTAAATGAAAATTTAAAAAGAAAAATCAGCAACAAATATAATTAATTATAAACATACCTCTTCTCGTCGTTTATGCCATCTTCCACATGGACTTTCTTCCAATATCTCATTTTCTTCTTCTTCCGAATCTTCTACGGCTGATTGACTAGTTTTTAAATCTTTATCAGTATGTTTAATTTCCATTGGAATTCAAGGGGATTGTTGTTGTTTCTTTATAATGTTCGTCGAATTGTTGTTTTCTACTTAAAGATATCGTAATATGGTATGACCAAGGTTTAATTTTAATCATGAAGGGCCAGAATCGCATATAGAATCTAATAGAATACAATTGTTTCAATATATGAATGAGAAAAAAAAACAAATCAGAAAATATGAGCAAATGAATGAATGATTGAATAGTATTCTTATGCGTTTATTTGGGCGAGTTTATCAAAAAATAAAAGAAAAAAAAATGAGAGATAAATATAATGAATTTCAAATAATCAGAATAAAAAAGAATTAATTGTAAAATAGATGAAAGTCGAACATGAATAAATATCCAATTCATATACACAGACACACACACACACAAACAGAGAGAGAGAGAAAAAAAAACATATACAATCCACTGAGTACAGTATGAGTATGTATATTTTTCCTGTATTGTGTATATACAAAAATTTCATATCACATTTTCATTGCTATAAAAAAAACGACCAGAATGTCACCATACTACACACACACACTATCTACTCTGTACAATAATAATATACACGACGACGACGGCGACGACGATGATGATGTTGTTAATGATGATGATGATGATTATGACAACAACTACAGTATTATAACAGCAAAATCAATGGACAACAATCATCTTGTGTTCAAATAATGATCACAACACAATTGACTTGGGTATTTGAATGGAAAAAAGGAATAAGGACAAAGTTATGATCATGAGAATGATGATAATGATGATTGTTATTATTATTATTATTATAAATTAAGAATCGAATGATTGATATTTATGTCAATGTATGATAAATTATTTTTCTTTCTCACAATGTTCAATGCTACGTTATATAAATATAATTTGATCATTTTTTTTAAATGAAAAATTTCCGGTCATTGAGCAGTCTTTATTTATGTGTATTTAGAGTGCATTTTAATTTAATAATATATAAATTCATTGTCTCTTTTCCCTTTTAACAACATACAAACAAACAAACAAAAAAAAAGATATAACTCGAAAAAAATAAATTTCTCTTACCTTGATGACAATTTCAACCTTTTAATAATGTTTATATTTTCACTGAAATAAATCTGAATTTAAGATTCAGATCCAAATATTTATTTAAATGGCTGGTTTATATATATATATATATATATGATATTGCTTTTATGCCTGTCTCTGACTTAGTTGATATATATGTGGTTTTTAGTGTCTGTCTGTATAAATTTTGTGTCCGTAAATGTTGTTTGTTATTGTTAAGATGTTATAATGATTGAGTGACGACGACGACGACGTAGTTGATGATGATAATAGTAAAGATGATAATGATGAACTAAAAAACAACATACAGACACACACACACACATTCGATGTTCGAACATCGACAATCAAGAGTGAATCATTTTGCAAATCAATCAATTATGTGTAATATATATCACAAAATGAAATTGGTCACAAATAAATTAATGATTGATATAATTATAATTAAAAATGTAATAAAAATAATAATGAAAATTGATAGATAGATTGATGTAATAATCTAATAATCTATTATTGAAAAACTATATTAATTTTAAAAAAAAAAATCAATAAAAATTCATGATGATTATATCATGGCTTTTAGACAGACACACCAACGCCAATATTTGTTGTTCCACAAAACAAAATAAAACAAAAAAGGCCAGACCCGAATATAAATGACTTGCTGCAATTGCTGATGATGATGATGATGATGCTGTAAAAAATTCGGCTCACTCAAAATGTGATGATTCTATATCGACATTATAACTAAAACTAAAAAAAATCCATTGCAATACCTGCAGACGAGACACAAGATGATGCAACGTATGCGCACGCATTTACACAAACAATTTTTCTTTTTACAAAAAAAAAATTCCTTCATTCAAAAAAAATTGGATCATAGAATTTTATTTTATCCATTATTATGATTTTGACAATTATTATTATTATTATTCTGTATCCTATTGACGATATTATCCACATCATTATAAAATTGTTCTTCTGTCATCGTGAAATTCTGTTTAGCCCATGTCATACGAATTTGTTCGAGTATAATACCCATTTCTTTTTTATTACGAATTTTATCCATTATCATTGTTCCATTGAATGGAAATGCCGGTATTGACCATTGTTGTAATTCGTTGATGAAATTTTCATCCTTTCCTTCATAGACAAGAAATTGTATCATGAATTCTTTTAAATTTTTCTGATTAGGTTTAGGTGCTAATGCTAATCGTGTTCGTAAATTATGTAGATAATGATCATAGCTCATAGTTTCATTATTGGTAGTTCGATTCGTTATAATATAAGCTATGGTATCACGTTCAATATTGGATAATTTTAGTCTCAAAGTAATGGATGATAATTCATCAATATCACTGATTAATGATGCAAATAATGTTTGCACTTTCCAAATCATCGTTGTTTGGTTTAGATTTTCTTGAACTTTAAAAAATTCGGTCAAATCAATTTCATTAGTGAAACCCAAATATTTGCCAATTTTCAATCGATTGAACATCATTTCAATGGAATCAGAACATTTTATGTGCATCAAAATTCGTTTCATTTCGGACCAAATTCTTTCACCACTGATTGTCTTCAAACCGTCGATATTATTTTGTATTATATCAATAACTTGTGGTTCATGTGAACCAGCCATACCAAATCGTGTATGAAAACGAAAATATCTAAATATTCGAAGATAATCTTCTTTGATACGTTTATCGGCATCACCAACAAATCGAATTAATCTATTTTTTAGATCAGATTCTCCATTAAAATAATCATAAAGTATTCCATTCAAATCGATAAACATGGAATTGATAGTTAAATCTCTTCGAGATGCATCTAATTGAAAATTAATTTTTCATAATATATCATATATTACAAACATGACCAATCGAATAAAAAATCAATTTACCTAGCTTCCAATCATTGATAAATTCAACTTCTGCATGACGACCATCAGTATTTCTATCGATTCGTAAGGTTGTAATCTCATATTGTGAAATATCTCTTATTCGTGCCGTAACAGTTCCATGCTTCGTACCCGATGTGGTCGTTATTAAACGTATATCAGGTTTATCACTGAAATTAATTTCACTTATTACAATTCATTTTTATGGCTCAAAAAAATTTATACCTCAATATATTAATCATTTCATCCGGTTTAGCATCCGAAGCAAAATCAATATCATTTGGAACAATATTGCATAAGATATCACGCACAGCACCTCCAGCCATTCGCTTTAGTAGTGAAAAAAAAAATTTGACAAATAAAAAATCAATAGAAATTGAATCATTTTATAATATAGTAATGATTATATAATATTCATACAATTTCAAAACCATTTGAATGAAAAATATTATTCAAATATTGAATTTCTTCAGCCTGAATTAATCGTTCAAATAAATAGAATGTTGATTTGTTTAAATCTTTTAGATGAGTACATTTTAAATTCGACATTGCTGCTGTTTCAATCTGTGTAGTTTTTGTGTACAGATTGGTGGCTATAATTCTATTTAAATAATGGAAATTAATAAAACGGAATAATTGCATGTCAAGTTGTTTTTCAAAAAAAAAAGAAAAAAAATTCCATCACATCAATTGCATGTAATCAATTATAATAAATCAATACATGCATGCATGCCACTTCATTTTGTAATGTCATACATGAACATGATAGCCATTGACTCAATGTGCACATTTTTTGTGAGGCCGGTTTTTTTTCATGATTTGTTTTTTTGAAAAAAAAATCTATTGTATGAAAAATTTTATTTTTTATCATTCAATTTTTGATACAACAATCTGATCATCATGGGCTCTTATTTATCGAAACCGCTTACCAAAATTGATAGTTCTATTTGTGAGAATGATCATTTCATTTATTGTACAGCCGAAATGCAAGGATGGCGCAAAACTCAAGAGGTAATAATAAAAATATTTAAATTCATTCATGATACATAAGAAATTTTTTCTATTCTATTATATCATTATAATTGGACAGGATGCACATGTCGCTATATTAAATTACGACGATAAAGATTCAGTATTTTTCGCTGTTTTTGATGGCCATGGTGGTGATGAAGTATCCAAATATTGTGCACTAAAATTACCGAATTTTGTGAAAAATTCTTCGCTTTACAAAGAAGACAAAATTGTTGAGGCATTGGAAGATTCTTTCTTAAAATTCGATAATACACTCAAAGAATCTGCTGTAGTATCTGAGCTAAAAAAATTAGCAAATATTGACGAAGCCAATGAAATTGATGAGAATGAAACATCTGATCTAAGAAAAGAGGCTTCCATACCGATCGAAGAAATAATAAACAAAAATTTCAAATGTTATGAAAATGACAAAGACAATGAAAACGTTCAAAATGGAAACAGCGATAATTCCGATGAACAGGAAAGTTCATCAACATCATCATCATTGGACATTTCTTTGAAGAAAAAAAGTCTATTACTTAGATCAGAAACTTTGAAAGCTTTCTTGGAAGATTATCTCAATGAGGAGGAAGATGATGAAGAAGATGATGAAAGTGATGAAGAGAATGGCGAATTTTCAGATTCATCATCAAATGATGATGAAGAAAACGATGAAGAAAATGATGAAGAAGATGATGATAATGATGAAGATCTCGATGATGACGATAAGAATGATGATGGCGAAGATGTTGCAACTGGCTTAAAAAATTTTTTCAATCTTGATTATGAACCAGGAAAAGGAAGCGGTTGCACGGCAATTGTTGCCGTGATTCGCGATAACATGCTTCATGTAGCCAATGTTGGTGATTCACGTTGTGTTCTATCACGAGAAGGCAAAGCTCTCGACATGTCAGAAGATCATAAACCAGAAGATGATAAAGAAAAGGAACGAATTATCAATGCTGGTGGTGAAA
This sequence comes from Dermatophagoides farinae, assembly GCF_024713945.1. NCBI lineage: Eukaryota > Metazoa > Arthropoda > Arachnida > Sarcoptiformes > Pyroglyphidae > Dermatophagoides > Dermatophagoides farinae. The sequence continues at coordinate 6,223,670 of NC_134678.1, forward strand.
TAACACATGATGGCCGTGTGAATGGTGGTCTCAATTTGTCTCGTGCCATTGGTGATCACATGTATAAGAATAATACCAAGCTTTCTGATCGTGAACAAATGATAACAGCATTGCCTGACATTCGTACTTGTTCGATTGATGTCGAAAAAGATGATTTCCTTTTCCTCGCTTGTGATGGAATATGGTAAACCGAAAAAATTGTTGATTTATAAATTATTAAAATTTAATTTTTTTCTTTACTATAGGAATTCTATGAATAGTCAAGAAGTGGTTGATTTCATTAAAGAACGTCTGAATAATAACGTCGATTTGAAAGTAATATGCGAAGAGGTGTGTATCAACTTTACAGAAATTGAATCTTGATTAATTTTTGCTGTTTTATGCAGTTATTCAAAGCCTGTTTGGCACCAAGCACAGATGGTGATGGATCTGGATGCGATAATATGACATGTATATTGGTTCGATTTAAAAAGCCTTCAGAGAATTCTACTAATAACGGAAACAGCAGTAAACGATCTCTTGAAGATGATTCAACTAACCACAGTAGCACATCAACATTAAATGACGAGCATTCCGAATCAAACAATAAACGAATTAGAAATAATGATGATGATGAAACAATTAATGACGATCTTTATAAACCAGGTTCTTCTCGAGACTAAAACATCATTCAAGACATTCGGAAGATTTATTTTAAGAAATTTTGTAAACAAAAAAAAATCCGAATGACTTTATTCATATTAGATATTCAAATCAAATAGTTTTTCAAGCAATTCATAATGATCAGTATGCATTATTCTTCTCACTTCATTCAAATCAGTCAAAATGTTCGACGAATATTCTATGTTTGGTGAAAAAATAATCAACGAATAACATGACGAAAAATATTTCAAATTCATACCTTTATGTTTGATCTTCATTACAGAATCATTGGATTTTCCCTCATTTGATTGTCCATCATCATCCAGTATGTCATTCTTTTTTTCCTTTTCATTTGATCGATTAACATTAATTTCACCATTCACATCCTCCTTTCGATTCGCTTTAGCCGATCGTTTTTGTTTCATTTCTTTTTTCTCATTATTCATGACCATCTTTGGTCCAGTAATAAAATCCATTTTTTTTCTTTCTTCTAAATATTCAAAATACATTGCCAATCGTTGTTGAGCAATTTTATTCTCTAAACTTTTCTCCTTATTTTTGATATGTTCTTCTTGTTTCTTTTTCGATTTTTTCTTATCTTCAATTTGTTTCAATAAATCTCTACGATATTTTTCCATTTTTTCTTGTGATGGTGTCGGTGATTTTGTTCTTTGTTTCATTGATTGTACATTGTCTTTAATTTTTTTCATTCGTTCAAAATCAATGGATTCGATTTTCGTTTTTGTTTCATCGTTTTCGTTTTGATCAGCTGATTCGTCAATTTTATCTTCAACAATTGTATCGGACGATGATTTGTTGGACAACATTTGTTTTTTGTCACAAGCAGCATCTTGATCAATTATCAATTTTGTTTTTTGGTGTGATTTTTTTTCCAAATTCTTTAGAATTTTATCCAATCGATCAAAATATTTAAATTGTTCGTTAACATCTTTATTTTCTTTGGCAATATATTCATTTAAACTAGTCATTTTTTTTTCTTAGTTTAAAGTTGATGTTTTTTTTTTAGGATAAAACAATGACTAGAAATTGTGTGGTCAAATGTTTGAATTTTGAAGCAATGGTCAGTTTCCATGGTTATGGAATTGAATTGAATTGAAATGACGCTCCAGTGTGTGTGTGTGTATAGAATATGCACATATGTGTGTACACACAGCTGACTTGATCATCATGAATGTACAATATATATATTGTAATTGTGATATATTATTTATTAATCACATGAATGAATGAATGAAAATTATTATTTCCTATACAATTTACTATCGTTTACGTCGTCGCCACAATTTATATATATTGTGTAATAACATCATCATTTACGTTCATATGGTATACAACAATCCACATGTATGTATGTAGCAAATGTACTTTTAATTTAAAAAACTTTTTCCATTATCATTTTGAAAATCTAATATAATGAGTATAAAACAGTCAGTAATTTTTTTTTTTTTTGGCATAGAATTTTATTTTTCTTGTCTAATGACACCCCATAAAGATATATAGTTGTGTTTATTTATCTGATTGATATATGCCACAATCATTTATTTTTTGTTGAATAAAAAAAAAAAAAAAATTATATTATACATACACAAACACACACATGATAAACCAATTTATTCGTGCCTGTTTTGTTGATAATAGTCAAAAATGTATTTTCTTTTATCAAATAATAATAATAATCATCATATAATCATTCAATATTATATTGTGAAAGGTAAATTGTACGAAATTTTTTTTTTGTTTTGTTTTGTTTTGAACAAGTCCATCATCATTGGATTTATATCGATGTACTTGATTTTTATGCACAAAAACAAACATGTACAGATTCGAATTGATCTACATTATTAGCATATATAACTAATATAATATACTAGTTGCTCTTTCGCTTTGTCTCTATCCTCTCCTTTTCTCTATTCATCAACCTTTGCTTCATATCTTTTTTGCCAATTTAAAGTTGGATACACAACATGATGTTGATTATTTCTTCGTACTATTGATTCACATTCAATTATTGGTTAATCATTGAAGATAAGAAATTGACGAAATAATAATTCGATCACCAAAATGAAGATAAATAGTCGAATCAAAATGTTTACATGATGATTCTCTCCTGATGACGGTGATGGCCATTTATTATTTTGATAAAGTTATTTTCATTTATTTTCAACCTTGTGTTTTGATCGTCAAATTCGACATCTCGAATCCTGTGTTGAAAAACATTTTATTTTTTTTTTTTTGCCATTGATCTTTTCAAACTAACGATACTTTGTACCCAAAAGGAAAAGCTTATGATTTTAAAATTTTATATATTTTCTATTTTCTATCTTGATTTCAAAAACATCATTCGAACATTTAGATGCATATTGTCAATGACCAATTGAATTCAGGTTTGCTGTTTGCATCATTGGTATCGTTTCGTTGTGGTTTTCTATTAATTCTACATAAAATACTTCAAAATGTCTCGCATCTTATATCATCGTAATTTTCTGAAGAATAACTTTTTCATTGTACAGAAACATTTGTACAATCAACGAAATTTAAATTTTCGTTATTTTTCATCAGAAATAAATCCAATTAAAAAGGTTTTAGTTGCCAATCGAGGTTAGATTATAAAACAATTTTAATATTAATGTTAATTTTTTTTTTAAAAACAAAATACTTTAATAATTTTCGTAAACATTTAGGAGAGATTGCCATTCGTATATTTCGAGCATGTACAGAATTGGGAATCCGTTCGGTGGCCATTTACTCGGAGCAGGATAAAATGCACATGCATAGGCTTAAAGCTGATGAAGCCTATTTGATTGGAGCTGGATTAGCTCCAGTTCAAGCTTATCTAAACATTCCTGAAATTGTACGTACAGCAAAAGAAAATAATGTTGACGCCATTCATCCTGGCTATGGTTTTCTTTCGGAACGATCCGATTTTTGTCGTGCCTGTATTGATAACAATATTAAATTTATCGGACCCAGTCCGGATATTATGGCTAGAATGGGTGATAAAGTTGAAGCTCGTAAAGCTGCCATTGAAGCTGGTGTGCAAGTTGTTCCCGGTACTGATAATCCAATTACGACAGTGGATGAAGCTATGGAATTTGTTGAAAAATATAAATTGCCAATCATTTTTAAAGCAGCGTATGGTGGTGGCGGAAGAGGTATGTTGCAGCAAAAATTTATTGATTGATTTCTAATTTATTAATTTAATTATCAAGGTATGCGTGTGGTGCGCAAAGAAAGTGAATTGAAAGAAAATTTCGAACGTGCTTCCTCTGAAGCATTGTCTGCATTCGGAAATGGAGCACTTTTTATTGAAAAATTCATTGAACATCCCCGACATATTGAGGTTCAAATATTAGGTGATAAATATGGTGATATCGTACACCTTTATGAACGTGATTGTAGTATTCAACGACGTCATCAGAAAATAATTGAAATGGCGCCTTCGCCATCAATTGATCCTACAGTGAGAGAGAAAATTCTTAAAGATGCTGTCAAAATCACCAAACACGTGGGCTATCAAAATGCCGGAACTGTTGAATTTCTGCTTGATTCGGATGGATCACATTATTTTATAGAAGTAAATGCTAGGCTTCAAGTTGAGCATACGGTAACTGAAGAGATTACTGGAATCGACATTGTACAAAAACAGATTCGAATTGCTGAAGGAAATTCTCTAGCCAGTCTTGGCTTGAATCAAGACAAAATTCGAATTGATGGAACGGCCATTCAATGTCGAGTTACTACAGAAGATCCAGCTAAAAATTTTCAACCTGATTTTGGAAGAATCGAAGTTTTCCGTAGTGGTGAAGGTTTTGGTATTCGTCTCGATGGTGCATCTGCATTTTCCGGTGCTATCATATCGCCTTATTATGACTCGTTGTTAGTTAAAGTGATAGCCAAAGCTCCAAATATAGAATCTGCATCTCGTAAGATGACTCGAGCTTTGAGAGAATTCAGAGTTCGAGGAGTAAAGACTAACATACCGTTTTTATTGAATGTGTTGAATAATGAACGTTTTTTGAAGAATGATTATGACACAAATTTTATCGATACACATCCACAATTGTTTCACTTTGAACCAAGCCAAAATCGTGCACAAAAGCTTCTTTATTATCTTGCCAATGTAATGGTCAACGGTCCATCTACGCCTTTAGCAACTAAATTAAAGCCTGCAGAAATAACACCAGAAGTTCCTATAAATGATACATCACAAGAAATATTTTCCGGTTGGAAAGATATACTCGATCGAGAAGGTCCTAAAGCTTTTGCCAAGGCTGTTCGTGAACATAAGAATCTTTTGTTGATGGATACAACTTTTCGTGATGCCCATCAATCTTTATTGGCAACACGAGTACGAACATACGATTTACTTCGCATAAGTCCTTATGTTTCTCAAAATTTCAACAAATTATTCAGTTTAGAGAATTGGGGTGGTGCAACCTTTGATGTGGCAATGCGTTTTCTTCATGAAGATCCATGGGAAAGATTGCAACAAATGAGACAATTAATACCAAATATTCCTTTTCAAATGTTATTGAGAGGTGCCAATGCTGTTGGTTATACATCATATCCGGATAATTTGGTCTACAAATTCTGCGAACTTGCCAAACAAGTAATTCTAAATAATTTTTTCGATTTATTATAATAATAACCATTTTATTTAATTTAGAATGGAATGGATATCTTCAGGGTGTTTGATTCATTGAATTATGTGCCAAACATTTTGGTCGGAATGGAAGCAGCAGGTCAAGCAGGTGGTGTAGTTGAAGCAGCCATTTCTTATACTGGTGATGTTTCCGATCCAAATCGGACTAAATATAACCTCGATTATTATCTGAAAATTGCCGATGAGCTTGTCAAAGCTGGAGCACATGTTTTATGTATCAAAGATATGGCTGGTTTACTAAAACCACAAGCTGCAAAAATTTTAGTTTCAGCACTTCGATCACGCTATCCGGATTTACCGATTCACATTCATACACATGATACTGCCGGTGCTGCAGTCGCTTCCATGATAGAATGTGCCAAAGCTGGAGCTGACATTGTCGATGTTGCAGTCGATTCAATGTCTGGTCAGTTTGAACTAATAGATTCATTTGATGATATGTTTTTGATTTGATTTATATTTCATTTTTAGGAATGACCTCTCAACCAAGTATGGGAGCCGTTACAGCTTCATTGGAACGAACTCCTTATGACACGGAATTAGATTTAAGCCATGTCAGTGCCTATTCAGCCTTTTGGGAACAAACTCGCACATTATATGCTCCATTTGAATGTACAACGACAATGAAAAGTGGAAACTCTGATGTCTATTTGAATGAAATTCCAGGTGGTCAATACACTAATCTTCAATTTCAGGCTTATTCATTGGGGCTTGAATCGCGATTTCAACAAGTCAAAAAAGCATATGCCGAAGCTAACAAACTGTTGGGTGATTTAATAAAAGTCACGCCATCATCCAAAGTTGTTGGTGACTTTGCACAATTTATGGTTCAAAATAATCTTACTGCAAGCGATATCGAACAAAAAGCAGAAGAATTAAGTTTTCCAAGTTCGGTTGTTGAATTCATGCAAGGTTTTATTGGTGAGTGAAATTAAAAATTTAAACATACCTGTTGATATAATAATTGTGATGAATTTGATTTTTTCAATGATGAAAAAGGTGAACCACATGGAGGCTTTCCCGAACCATTGCGTAGTAAAATTCTTAAAGGCCTTTCCCCTATAAGTGGCCGTCCAGGACAACATTTAGCACCATTGAATTTCATTCAACTCAAGGATGAATTGATCGAAAAACATACATCGCCTATATCAGATACTGATGTTATTAGTGCCGCCATGTATCCCAAAGTTTGTGATGATTATATCAAATTTCCGAGAAGAATTTGGTCCTGTCGCTTTACTTGACACAAGAATTTTTTTGACCGGTCCCAAAGTTGGCGAAGAATTCGAGGTAAATCATTATAGTTGCCATTCTTAGATGTTGTTAATGATTAATTTTGAATTTGAACCTCAGGTTGTTTTAGAAAAAGGAAAAACCCTTCATATCAAAACTTTGGCAGTTTCCGAAATCAGATCAAAAACCGGCGAAAGAGAAGTCTTTTTTGAATTAAATGGACAATTACGAACTGTATTGGTCAAAGATAAAACCGTTAAACAGGTAAAGATTGAATTTTTTTTAATTTTTCAATACGTAAAATTGGTTATATTATGTTTGATTCATAGGAAATCGTTTCGAATCCTAAAGCATTAAAAGGAGTGAAAGGATCTGTTGGATCACCGATGCCTGGAAGTGTAATAAGTGTCAAAGTTAAAGTTGGCGATAAAGTTGCAAAAGGTCAACCATTGATCGTATTGAGTGCAATGAAAATGGAAATGGTGGTTCAATCACCAGTTAGTGGAACAGTCAAACGTATTCTTGCACAAAAAGATATGAAATTAGAGGGTGATGATCTCATCATGGACATTGAAGTTGATAATTGATAATTGTTTTTTATTCATGTGTTATTGTTTAATTTTGAAAAAAATGCTCTAAATACAAAATATTTGTTACTTTTTTAGTTGTAACATGGATTAAATGTAACCCAATGTGCTTTCGGCCTATTTTTGGCGCTTTCATGTGATGTGAATAGTGATTTATATGCCTCGCTAGCATTTGGATCTTTATTAACAGAATAATTTTTCGATGCCTTCTCCGAAAGGACTGATAGTGAGGATGTTTTCACCACGTTATCTGATTGTGTTGATGATGATGTTGAAGCAACAGATTCATCCGATTTAGCCATTTTAGCTTTACCATTTATTGAATCTTCATTTTTCATTCTTTTACGTTTTTTTTCTTCTTTAAGCTTATTGCGTCTGATTGTCATACGATTTTTAAGATCATCGATTTCGTCATCGTCACCATTGAGAACAATTAAATCATCATCAGTGAATGGTTTATTACATGATAAACAGACTTGACTTTTCACTTCTTTAATGGCTCTTTCTGAAACGACACAGCCACAGGTTCGAAAATACATGAATTTATATTTGCCATTCATTTCCAAACCAACGATTGGACAAACAAATTTATAATCATTGGTTCCGTTTGATTCTGTCGAAGCTTTTTCATCATTTGATTTTGGTGTCAATTTCAATGTAACCACATCTTTAAGATTACGAATATGACTTAACAAGGATGAGTTTGGTGCCTCTTTATTCAACAAATATTCGATGACTGCATCTTTGTTATAAAGTCGACCAAGTTCACAAGAAACAATTGGTTTGGTCAAATCTTTCGATGATATAGCACAATATTTCCATTTAGCAGCTATTTCAGCTTCTTTATCTTTAGCTTCTTTTTTCTTTTTGGTTCGAACGAGTTCATCACGACGTGGAATGGTTCCGCCATCACAACCCATTTTAAAAAAAAGTTCAGAAATAAAAAATTTGACACAAAATTGATTCAATCGTTTTAAATAAAAAAATAAACAACTCATATATATATAAATAATTGTGAAATTAGTATCGATAGTATCGATTTTTATTTGAAAAAAATGTAGATTTTATTTTTAATTTAAATTAAAATTATTTTAAGGTTGCAGAATTGAATTTGTTGAACAAAAAACATCTTATATTGAATGGAACATAATACAAAAAATAGATCAATAGTTTATATGTAAATTTTGCGCTAATTATATGAGTTCGAGGATTCACAGCATAGACAGCTTCTTCAAAATCATCAAACAATGATGATAAGGCATAGCTTTTCGGACTGAACATTCCAAAATTTTTCATTACAGATTCATGATATTTTTGAAAATAACCATCGTACAATTGTCGTTTTGATTCATCGAAACTTTCCAGTTGATCTTGCATAATTTTTTTGTGATTGACCATAATATTGGTTAGCTTAGCATAATCACCCAATCGTAAGCAAACAGTTTTTATATTAAATTTTTTCAATTCAATCGATAATGATTCGGTGAATGTTTCGATTGCTTTTTTAGTGGCTGAATAAACACTAACACCAGGAAATGGTACAATAGCATTCACTGAGCTTAAATTGATAATACGACCTTGTGATTTGATAATGATTGGCAATAAATATTTTATCAGATTGATAGTACCAAGAAAATTTACATTAATTTGTTTTTCGATTTGTTTGAATGTTTGAAAATCAAATTCTCCGACAACACATATACCGGCATTGTTGATTAATGCATGAAGTTCTACAGGAAAAAAAGTAATACTAAATGTTAATCGACATTAAATATACAAATTATTATTATTAATACATACCATATTTTCGATCATCAAGAAATTTTTGGATTTTTTTAATCGGTCTATCCGAATCAGTAATGTCATCCAAATCAAGTTCAATCAAACAGATTCGATCATCATTGAACTTGGTTTTCAATTCCAATGCACCGGGGCTTGATATCGAAAGAACTGTTGCAATTATAATCGAACCTTTTGAATGTAAATATTTAGCTGCTTCCAATCCGATACCGGAATCACACCCTGTAATTAGAATTACTTTGCCAACTGGTGTCAACCATTGAGTAGGCAAAAATAAGGCAGAAAAAAAGCTCCAAAATAGTGCGATAACACTGATGAGCAAAAGTAAAAAACTTAGTCCATAATAAAATGTTGAATCGTCCATCGTTAGCTTATGAAGGTCAGTACATCGAATGAAACTTTTTTTTACTTTTCATGGTCATCATCGTTGTCATATGTATTCATGAAAAAAAAAAAATGATCATGAGAAATTTATGTGTATAGGGTAAAAACCAGTTTTAATGGGTCATTCATTCATTCATTCATTCATTCCATTGTTTTCAATGGCAAAGAGAATTTTAATAGCAATATATATGGATTTCATGAAAAAAAACAAAAACAAAAAATTGTTGATGCTAAATAAAGATGGATCAAAATCATATGGATAATCTTGTCTTGAATTTATGATGAATATTTTCAAGTTTCAAAATGAATTTTTTTTCTTCACTTCTTTTCTGATCATCCATCGATCATAATTAACCATTGAAAAAAAAACAGGATTAAATATAGTGTATGACATGTCATTATGATTCTTATTTTGCACCCATAAAATAATGTGTCACACACAGGTATGGTTACAACATCAAACAAAAAAAAAATTTAGAACATGTGACATTGAATATATCATACTGATTAATGATAATGATGATATTGGCGTGACAAATCAAAACGAATTCTAGACGAATTTTTTTTTCTTACTTTTTTTTGCCATCATTCAAAAAAATGCCAAATTTAGATGTCATAATCGTTAAAGATTATTACAATGATGATGATGATGATAACCCATCATTCAACAATTGACAATTGGAAAATTATCTTTCATGATGATGATGATAATGGCAGAATGAAGAGTAGTCGGAAAAAAAATTGGCATTTCATTCTCAATTCCAAGGTATAATTTTGTGGTTGGGGAAAAAAACAGAAAAATCATTTTTTTTTTCTTGTTCAAATCATCATTAACAATGATATAATGATGACAACAAGGACAAAGTCCACAGACATTGTACCTGTGTGATTGAGTTTTTTTTTGTTCACCTGATTTCTCAAAAAGATTTGGTCAATTATCCAGGTCATTGAATATATATGAATAGTTATTGCTATTATATAATAATCATCATCATCATCACACATCATGATTGACTATTTTGAATTTTTTTTTTTTTTACCAGATTCTAGTAAATTTTCGATAATTTTTTTATTTATGGAATTTTAATCATTTGATCAGACACATTTCTTGTTAATGTCTTGTTGTTGTTGTGGTTGTTCAATGTCAAGAGCAAAAAAAAAAATACAAACAATAGATATGCTTCATTGAATTTTATAAAGTTTTTTTTTTGCTGTTTTGTTATTCGAATGAATAAATAAATTCTTTGATGATGATTTTGTTGAAAGTTTATTTTTTATTTTTTTTTTTTTTGCAATAAAGTTTTTTCATTTCTTTTTTTTTTTTTTTTTTTTGATCTACATTCAACAAATTATATACCACACATTGGGAGATTGTTGTTATGAATTTCGAATGGCTATATATTTTTGGCATATACGCCTTAAATTGCAAAAAATATCATCATACACAAAACAGACAAGATAGCCGGATTCAAACAAGTGAATCTGTGTGAAAGATGTTATTACATGCATGTGTGCATGTTATTTGGGCAAGGTTCATAGTACTACCATATTTTCATGTTCATATCCTTGAGATTTTATTGCACTTGTATTGAAAAATGAAAATAATAAGCGTATTATACTGTCTTTTATTTTATTTATATGTTGAATTATAGTAAACATATATAAACCTGTGAAAAAACGGTAAATATAGAATGGAAGAGACGTAGTAGTAGCATGAAGATTTATAGATTTATATCAAAAGACCCACACAACAATTGTGATGATGATAGTTTGTAAAATATAAAAAAAAAGGTGGTGGCTATTTCATTTGTTTTCTCCCATCGCTATATGTGGTTGCGTAGTTGTGTTTGACGACGACGACGACGACGACAACGACAACGATTACGAAGTTGAAAAGTGATGTACACACAGAATTGAATATTGTTGATAATGATGGTGATATAAGCAAACAACTTCTTAAACATCCATCAATCATCACCAAACAATTGATTGATTAATATTATGAAATCATCTTATCAATATATTACCTGACAGCTGTGTGTCATAAATCTAGTGTATATTGTGGCAATAAACAAGAATTTTATTAAAAAAGTTTCTTCATATCAATCGTGTGTATCACTATATCATCAGGTGGTGTTTGTCATCATCAAAGAATTGAATTTGAATCCGAAATTCATCTTCATATACATCGTTGTCTCCAAGCATTCTTTTTATTTATTTATTAATTCTAGGTTAGAACATTATGAGCTTCATCATTGTCGTCCTTGTGCCTTTTATTTGATTTTAACACAAGTAATGTCTACGGTTTTTTCTTCTATTATTATTCATTGTCACACACAAATAAAAAAAAATTTTTAAATATCAAAAAGACAGAAAATTTCTTGACGAAAAACAGAAATTCATTTATTCAAAACCTACGCGACATATGTATGTTACCAAATTTGGCTTCAATACATTGACATGTGAATAGTTGTGGGACATTTTTTTCAGATTGATCCTGGAAAAAAAAATGTTTGAAATTTCTCCGTAAACATTCGAAAAGGTAAACAATATTCATCGTCACACCCAACAACAAAAAATAGTTTGCTCTATTGAATTTTGTTGTAGTGGAGTGCAACAATTTTTAAATTTTGTTTTTTTAATTTATTAACAAGTGTTTTTTTATATCAGTGTGTTTGTGTGTGTGGTTTGTGTCCATAAATCTCTGCTGCCCAAACAAATCATTTTGTTGCTTCTTCATTACAAAGCTGCCATTATAGAGATAGGTTTTTTTTCAAAATTTAATTTAAATTAACAATAGCCACCGAATATAAAATGGCTACTTTATCACCGTTTATCAAAACGGTACCATCTTCATCATCAACATCGATGATTACGAACCATAGTGGAACCATTACGAAAACATCACCATCAGGTTGTCTTTCATTATTATCAAGCGATATTGAAGAAGATTTAGGCATACTTGATTTAAATGCACGGGAATTTAATTATATTTGTCGCCAAGAATATTGGCTATTAAATGATGATGAATATAATCCTGAAACAAATTTTTCCTATGATATTGTACTCGAATGGATTGATGGTTATACACCAATGAAATCTGATGAAGATTATAAGAAATTTTTTCATGTTACCAATAATGATAATAATCATCATCGTTTTCAACATAATTTATCAATAAATGGACATAATTCTCATAGAAACCATTTGACGCCAAGTATGTTTTACATTTTAATAATTTATATTGTTTAATCAGAGAATTTTTCTTTTTTTCGATATCTAGTAAATGGCTATAATCGTTTCGATTATCTTACAAAATCTTCGGCTATATCACGTACAGCAACCATAACGAAAAGAAAAATTGAAAATATCAATAATAATAATGATAATCAATTAAATACTCCTACCGATTCTTCGTCGATGAATACTACGGTACGTTATGGTACTATAACAAAAGGAATGATAGCACGTCCATTTTTGACTAATAATAATCATACTCGAGAAATAAATCGAACGTTTGATAAATTCGAATCAAAAGTTGAATTCAATGAATCACCCACAATATCAAGTTCGGATGATAATGAACAAATAAGTACATTGAATATTAATACTCCTAGCAATAATCATAACCCAATAAATACGAATACGATAACAAGAACAAATCGTCGCGTATTAAATGTTTCTTTGGATGTTGTTGGACGTAACCATTCAAATATGCAACAACGTCTAGAATGTGATCTTAGCAATTTATCAACATCCGAAACGGATCACGGTAGTGATTCAAATCAGGCCAATAATCTAATGACAACATCGGACGATGTAGTCGAAGAATTTGGCCTTTCATCAGACAGTGGCCTTACAGACAATAATGATCTAAAACGACCATCATTAAATCGTACTTTTGACAGAAACAATGATGATGATGATGATAGCCAAATTGTCAATAATTATAGCCAAACATTGGATGCATCTGATCGAAATTATCCAACAATTTCTCGAAATACTTCTGGTACTTTGTTTTTACGACGTGAAGCAAGTCAAGGACAGATTAATAACAATAGAATTAATAATATAAATAACCGAACTATAAGCAGAACACCACAACCAATGAAACAAGTATATCTGGTATCATCTAATGACGATCTTCTTAGTTCCGACTGTTCAACATTATCCTTAAGATCATCAACAATGTCTGGTGGTCGTAGTGAACCGAATTTATTGGATGCACAAAAACGTACAACAAATGGCTCGGCTCAATTATCGATCCATAATAAAAATCAACAACAACAGCCAAAACCTCGACTATCACAGATACAAGTGATCCAAGCACCGAAATTTCAAAGCCGCCTAATGGGTCCGACTGGTATAGCGGTACCTGCTACTAATGGTAATCGAATATCACGAATTGCACTACCATCGATAAATGGTGTTTCATCACAACCATCATTGGTAAACATTCGTAGCAGTGGCATTCCTGGAAATAAAACTACATCCATAAGATCTACCAATAGCTTTGGTAGTATGGGTTCAATACGTGATCAACAACTTCGTCAGAATCATCCATCTCAACAACAATCAAATCAATTTCAAATGCCACGAGCTGTTAGCCAGGTATGTTCAACTTGATGGAAAACTAATTATATGCTTTTATTGATCTATAATGTTTGCACGGGATGCATGATACTTTCCTTTACAATATATATATAGCATGAATGAGTCTATACGTTTTTTCCTCTGTTTTTCTTATTTCTATTCTCGAATAAAGCACTAATTGAAAATTTTCTCTCAATAATCTTGCTTCCTGTTGTTGTATCTTGTTTGTGTGTTTGTTTGTCTGTTTCCTATTCCTTTTATCCACATTGTTTTCCCATTCTTCATTAAAATAAAAATCTACATATATAAATCTATGGCGCACAAATTAATATATTGAAAAGATTGAAATGAACAATGATGATGATGGTCAACAACAAGATTTTAATGGTAACAATGTTCAACAACAACGATTCGGAATGGGATTGGATCGAAAATCTACATTTCGTGTAACTAATCGGACATCGTCATCGCCATCATCATCATCGACATTGATGGCCATGACAACAATGCTTGATGGACAACAATATCTGAATCAAAAACCAGTTATGAATAATCAACAAACAAATGATCATTTTTATATTTCAAATTGGAATGGAAATCATCATTTTTTGGATACATCAAATGGTAGTCGAAAGCAACAGGAGGTAGATGATGTAATTGCATTTCAAAGTATGCCTTACTTATCGTCAAATAATAATAATAATCATCGATCGTCATCACCATCATCATTGTCTCGAAATAAGAAATTACCACATTCTAAACAATCATCGATTGTGGCCACTAAATCTGCTATTGCTTATCGCTCATTGATGCCTAATGAATGTTCTAACCATAACGATGATAATATTACTTCTATTTGTTCTGATCATACTAACAACAATAATATCAGCAATGCAGCAGCTAAAAGCATCGTTTTATCATCTCGTATACCTGGATTAATGAACAATAGGTGATGCGCTTAATTATTTTCCTCTTTTAATCTTTTACTTTTTTCACTACAATCACATGTATCTATTATGATATATAAATGAACGATGAAATCTAATGAAAATTCTTGTTTTATATTTTTATCAACAATAGATTAAGCATCCCAGTTTATGGAAACAACAAGGGACAATTACAACGGCCAAATTTAATCAACAATTACGAACAAATGCCAAATCAAATAAAAGACAGCCGAATGCTCAACAATTGCATGGAATCGGCGCCACACGTTATGGTAATGCCAGTGGTGAACATAGATAAATCAACAAATCTATGTCGACAGCAGCAGCAACAACAACAGCAACAACATCAACAACAACAAAAACAATTGAATCGTACAATAATCACCGCCACTGCACATCATCAACCATCGAGAGGTTTCAAGATTAATAGTTGTGACGGCTACGAAGATAATTCATGGCAAGATGATTGTTATTGAAAAAAAATCAATAATCATTCTAGTCTTTCTAAATTTAAAGCAACAAAAAAAAACAAATGCAATTGGTGATGTGATTGATGTTCGAATTTATAAAATGTCTACTAAACATCTGAATGTCTACTATTATTTAACTAATAAATACTGATATTGTAATAATTGTTTTATTATCATCCTAATATTTCAAAGAATGATGATGATTCATCAATTGAAATGAATAGCAATATTTTTATTTTTTCTAATTATAAATTTTTTTCTTTTAATTTGTTGAATCATCATTACAAACATAATGATGATGATCAAAATTGACCTAAAAAAACATCTCATTCTCCCCTTCTCTCTCTCTTTCTACGTTTAATGATCGTGATGATGATGAACCATAATAATGATGGCCGATATAATCTAATTATCAATGGACAAAAATGTTTTAGCCATTTGGGCGCCATCATCATCAAGTTAGTAAGTCAGTCATTCAGTCAGTCAGCTCTTGTAATCATCATCGTTGAAATTGGTGGTTTAATCCTGATTTCTTTTTTCAATGGCTTTGTTCAATAATCAATGATGATGATGATGATGATAGTATATTGAGAAAAAGGTTTTATCGTTTTAATCAAATCACAACAATATAACAATGATATATAATTATTGCAAAATAAATATATTTTCTGTATAGGTAGGTGAAAAGGAAAAAAAATGGAGTGTAACATTAAATATAGTTTGTTGTTCATCTGATTAAACATCAAAGTCAAAGGTTTGCAAACATTGGATAATTGTATAAATGTGTGTGTGTGGGTAGGGGGGAAGAATTAGTGTGAACACAATATGAATTTGCACACAGTAAGGAAGGGATAAAATATATATGGGGATAGAAAAAAAAACAAACAAACATTGATAAATATATAGTATATATAGTGTAAAACAATCCGAATGTAAATTGGTGCTTATTCATGTGATGATGTTTCATGAGATTTTATATGAGGTGCTTCATTATCATAATGTTAATAGATTTTTTTTAGGCAGTTGAATCATCAATTCATTTATGATTCATAACCGATGATTTCAATTTTGATGTTAATGTTGATATCAATGCCGGTTGTGTTGGTGAATGTTGTGGTGTTGAACGATCACTGCCACCATCACCTAAATGATTAAATTTAGTAAACAATGAACGATATTCATCCTGGCAATAGATCCAATCGAATACATCATAGGCAATGTCTAATGGTAATGGAATCTTATCCGGTTGTTTGCCGAATTCTACTAATCTCAATAAAAGTTCTTCATCCGATTCATAGATATATTGTGCTATTATTCGAAATAGAAATATTTAATTAAACAATGAAAATCTTCGTGTCTTTGTGTGTATGTTTTTTTTTACCTGGAAATATCTCTGGATAGACTAGACGTGATGGACATAATGGATAACAACCACAGTAGGCAGCTTCAAGCCTAATAATAAAATGAAACAAAAATAAAACCAGACAATCATTTGATAAAACTCCAGTTACTACCAGAACATCGATATTTTGGTCAAATTAGATCAATCAAAATTTAAATGACTACCAAATGGACATTGACCGACATTCGTGATTGAACGACGGTCAATTTTTTTTTTTTTTTTTTTTTTGATAGAAAATAAATACTAACATGGAAATGCCGAAAAATTCATGCAATGCTGTCGATATGCAACAATTACCACTGGCCAATACTTCGTAATAATCTTGTTTGGATTCAACATAACCCCAATGAACAATCTGTTCGGCTAAACGTGTTTTAGCTTCAACAAATATTTCTGTTTAAATTGAATGCCAAGATTAATATAAAATCGATATCAGTGAATAGAATCAATCAATACGAAATTTCTCACGAATTTTTTTTATCAATTTCGATAGAAATTCGATTGGAAAAATTGATGGATGGATAATAATAAATTTATACTAACTTGGTACTTCGGAATAGTTTTCACCAAGAACTGATAATTTAAATGGTATTTGCCGTTCTTCTTTCAATCGATAAAGAATGTTGAAAAATGCTTCCGGATTTTTATCATGCTCCCTTATCATCATAATTATAAAGAAAATTTGGATTATTTTGTGGGAAAAAAAATGAAAAATTTTTCTTTAAATACTACCATCGATGTGGCCAAATGATATGCAAAATTTTTTTCTCACGACGCTGTGCATGCATCAATGGTATGTTATTGAAACGAATTGGATAATAAAGTATACGTGATTTTTGTTCAATACTGGCAATCATTTGATCAATATCCGGTGGACGATAATCAGGCATCATTTTTAAAAATGTTCTTATATTGCCAATGAATGATGTACGATTATATTTTGAATTGAACACGATCTTATCGGCAACCAAACTAATAATGAATGAATTATATCAATTATTTTATTACGTGAGCCAAAATGATTTTATACCTTGAAAGGATCTGATTATAACCATATTGAAAATCTCGTTCCTTATGATGTTGTATTGGATATGCTAATTGATTCTCATGAAAATAAATAATTTTCCATGCAATACGAGCAATGTCCGGCCGTAAGGCAATCAATTCGGCAAGATTTAAAATTGATGATGTAAATAAAACATCAAAATGTTGATCAGCATTATCGATGATTACACGAGATAAATACAGTGCACTAGTTCTTGATCGCCAATGCCATTTTTTAGCCGACATTTCGACTAATGTAAATTTGAAACGTGGCCATTTTGATGACGATGATGATTTTGAACCTAATGGAAGTTTTGATGGTTTATTTGACGAAAAATTTGCCGATATTTTTGATGAATGATGATTCAATTGTTGTTGATTTTTATCATTATTAATTTCATTATTATGATTCGAACGAGGCAATGTATGAGCCAACACTGAATCATAATCCACTGATAATGGAAGCAATGTTTCAATGAATCGTTTATGTGATCCACCATAGAATGGTTCAATTATAAGAATTCGTCTTTCATTCATCGGTGATGGCTGTTGTTTTTTATTGGTCATTTTTTTTCGCAAAATAAATATAAAAAACAATTAAATCTGATTTTCAATGATTAAAATATTTGAAACATCCGGGTTAGTTTGACTGTCAATCACACACAGTGGCGTCGTATACGATTTGATGGTAAAACAAAAGAAAAAAGCCAAACAAAAAATTCGTACTTGAACTTGATATACTATTATAATTCAATAAACATATTTGATGAGATGATGACAAAGAAAATCTGCTTTTGCTTATTCACTATTATCATTATCTTTTTCTTCTTCATATCATCATTGTCGTTTTTTTTTCAAAATTGTGACATTCAATCTTCAAGTTGTTGTTTGTTATTTGTAAGCCAGATCAAAACCACTGTTTGATGATGATGATGATGATATTAAAATAATTTTTCTTGTTCAGTAATTGAACAGAAGAAAAAAAAACCTCACACCATGTTAAAAAAAAATAACGATAATAAATCTTAACGTATCATCTTTGTTTTTGTTGGCGGATTATTTTTTTTTCTTCTGGTTGAATACTCCAAAGAAAAGAATCAAAGAAGAATCGAATCTATAGAATAACGGATAAGGAACAGAATGATAATTATGAAGAGAAAAAATAAAATAACAAAGCCACACACACACACTCATATCAAAGACAAAAGCATCGATTCGATGCCAAAGTTTAATGGCTACATACCATGAATTTGAACATAAACGATTTTTAACAACGGTTATATTTAGAAATTTAGAAAACAACTGCAGTTGATTAAGAATTTCAATACATTAAAATTTACATACATTCATTTAATTGAAGGCCGTGATTGTGTTGGTAAAAAATATGAGGCAAATTTCGTTTTTTTTATTCTGGAAATTTTCGATTCAGATACACACACACACAAACAAACAAACAAACAAAGACATTTGATTTTTATATTTGTTTAATGATTATTTTAACTTATCAATTAAATAGATTATGGAATGTGTTAAATTGAAATTTATTCATTTTTTTTTAGTTCTGTTAAAAATATTTGTTTTTTTTTTGTTCTTGTTCCAAAATTTTTTTCCAAGTTTAAACGGTCATATATATATTCTCTGATGATTGGACTGAATTGATTGACTTGTGTTTGTATATTCGCGAATCGGCTATTTGGACCAGTTTATGACCGTATGATATGGAAATAGTGGGCTTTATACTTTTTGTTGAATCTGGATGCATACAATGCATAATGATAAAATTATTTTCTTTTTGATAGAGCAATTGTTGTCATCTACATTTATATATGATTAAATATTTTGTCCGACTTTTATATATATCCATTTTATTTATAAAATAAATTCATCACAATAATTTATGTGTTTACCATTGTTTCATCCTACTGGATTACGATTACGATACATGTTTGTATATGAAATTAATTTATTAATTATTTGCCAATTAAAATATGAGAAACAATAGTGATGAAGATTTGGTTGATTTCGATGGTAATCAGCATCCGAAAAACGAAAATAGCCAACAATCAATCACTCAAATTGATATAAATCTTTTTGAAAGAATTTTTGATGAATCTATTGAAGATCTGAAACGATTGGGTTGTCTTAATCATAATCAAAAATACACTGGCATAGAAGTTGAAGAATTATTGAGTTTTCTCAAAATACCGCTCATATCTCGAATTTCTATGAATTCATTGAATTTAGTTATATCAAACAACGATATTGACACTGCCAAGCCATCATCTATTGCTGCCACGGTTTCAAAAGATAATAATTCTTTCAAGAATAAACAAAAGAAACCATGGGATCCTGGTGAGCCATGTTGTTCACGTTCAATCGAAGAACCGAACCCTAATGTACAAAATTCTAGTGGCAATATATTTACATTAGATGTTGATGGAGTTCTTAAGACGCATTTTTCAGACGAGATTGAAAATGGATTCTTAACCGAAAATGATTCTGATCACGATGCGGATTCTGGACCAGAATTTAAAAAAGTATCGAACAAATTGGCTCATGAAAGATCAACAGATTCTCCTCCCTTAGTCATTCCAAATCTAGACAAATTACTTGATAAAAATAAAACCATCCAAAATGATGATGACATGAATCAATCGAGTGACAATGATGTTGAACAACCAAAATTGAAAATTATTCAGTCTACCAAAATTTTCGATGAAGCAGATGATGATATCGATGAACTTGATCACAATGATGATCTCAATATCCGTGAAATTTCTTCTATTTATGATGATGAAGGCCTAATACCTCAAAATTTGACAACAGTAATCGAAAATGTTGAGGAACTATTTAATAATGATCACCATGAATACGACAACGAAGATGATGAACGATCGATACAAAAAGTGAAATCGGATAAGACAATTTATCTTTCTGTAGAGGACAATGAAAATGATGATAATGATTTTGTAAAAGACGACAATACAAATAAAAAATCATCGGAATTTGCCAAAATTGATACTCTATTGAAAAAATTCAATTCAATCGATTCAAGCGGCACTGATGATGATAATGATGGATCACCATCAAATAATCTTACCAAGAAACGTATAAATAATCCGAAATCTTTAAGAAGCTATGTTGATGATGATGATCAATCAAATAATGATATAATGACCGATGAAGAATTCCCCCCTCCGCCATTCGATGATAATGATGAAGAAATGATAACAATTAAGAGGAAAAAAAGAAAATTAATTTCCTCTGAAGATGAAGAAGAGGATATATCAACGGTAGACAATTCGGATGAAAATCAACAATCAGTAGAACCTATGCTGAATGATACAGATAAAAAAACGTCAACATCGAAAAATGATTCTCAACTACTAAATTCAACCGAAATGAAGAAAAAACGCCGTAAACGACGAAAAAGAATAGTAATAGATGATGATAGTTCACATAGTGATGATAACAGCGATGATGGTGATGATGATGATGAATGTCCGGATAAAGATTCAACACGAAAAAAGATTCGAAAAATGCTCAAAGGTAAAAATCTTCGTGATGAAACGAAAAATGCCGAAAAAGCTGAACGTGAACGCCGTAAACGTATTGAAGAGAAACAAAAACTTTACAATTCAATTAGCGAAGAGATCATTGATCCAATTGGAAAAGAAAATGAAGAATGTAAACGTTTAATATTGGACATTGATAAAAAAACCAAAGAAATATTGGTCGAAGTGGATAAAAATTTCGTTCAAATGCTCAAACCACATCAAATCGAAGGCATCAAGTTTATGTTCGATTCGACTATCGAATCGGTAGAACGTCTCAAAGAACATGCACATGAATCCGGTTGTATACTGGCACATTCAATGGGCTTGGGTAAAACATTGCAAGTGATTGCTTTTCTTCATACGATCATGACCAATTTACATATCCGTGATATCATCAAACATGTACTCATAATTGTACCATTGAATGTAGCAAAAAATTGGATGATGGAATTCATTAAATGGCTTGAATTCGATAGTTTTAGTATAACAATATATGAGACAACAACGACTAAAAATCTTTCAGAACGTATCAAAATATTGCAAAATTGGCGAAGAAACGGTGGTGTTATGATCATAACAATCACATTGTTCTCTCAGCTGATATCTGGAAAAAAATTTACCAAAAAACAAAAAGCTCAAGATTTTCCTGTAGTTCGTAAATGTTTATTGGATCCGGGTCCTGATATTGTCATAGTGGATGAAGGACATTTGCTTAAAAATGAAAAAACCATATTTAATTGTACAATTTCACAAATACGCACATTACGACGTGTCATCCTCACTGGTACACCTTTGCAGAATAATCTATCAGAATATTTTATTATGGTAGATTTTGTTAAACCAAATCTTCTTGGTACGAAACGGGAATTCAAAAATCGTTTTGAAAATCCAATCAGCAATGGTCAACATATTGATTCGACTGATAACGATGTTAGATATATGAAACGTCGTGTGCATGTATTACATCAAAAACTTAAGGATGTCATTAATCGTCATGATTATAATGTTTTGGTTCCATATCTCAAACCTAAATTTGAATTCGCTTTAACAATTAAATTGACACAAATCCAGATTGATCTTTATAAGAATTATTTGGATAATTTCACTTCTGCCAGTAATGGTAAAAATCTTCTCAACGATTTTACTGTATTACGATACATATGGAATCATCCGGCTACATTGGTCGATCAATGTCGACAAAAAATGGAAAAAGCCGAAGAAGATCCGTTAAAAGATTTTATTGTCAACGATTATGATGACGATATAGTCGAGAATATTAAAACAGAATCGAATGGTGTCGAAGATAATAATGATGGAAAATCTGCTGATGAATCAGATATCGAATGTGTGTTTGATAATTTAGAAGAATTACATAAATCACGCCGTTTATTACGAAGTAAAGGACAAGCGCCCGATATTCCAAAAAATCATGAAAATCTCAATGGATTAATCGATGATGGTGATGGTGGTCAGAAATTAAATTGGTGGAAAAATGTTCTCAAAGATTATGATGATGATGATATCTATCGTATTGAATTAAGTTCTAAATTCATCTTACTATTCTCCATACTGGAAGAATGTGAAAAAGTTGGTGATAAAATTTTGGTATTCTCACAGAGTTTACATAATCTGGATCTTATAGAAACATTACTGTCCGAAAAGAATTGCGAAACAAATGAAAAATTTGGCGAAAATATTGACTATAATGAATTGGCACAAAAAAATGACGGTGTAAGTAACCGTTGGATTCGTGATATTGATTATTTTCGTATTGATGGAAAAGTTAATTGTGATAATCGTGCGAATATGATTAAAAATTTTAACGATAACGATGATCATCGTTTACGATTGATGCTCATATCAACGAAAGCCGGTGGTCTTGGTATTAATCTAATCGGTGCAAATCGATGCATTATTTTTGATGCATCTTGGAATCCTACCCATGACATACAAGCTATCTATCGTATTTTTCGTTATGGCCAAGAAAAACCTGTTTATATCTATCGTTTTATATCATATGGTACCATGGAACAGAAAATTTATGATCGTCAAATTATCAAACAATCGATGGCATTACGTGTAATTGATGAACATCAAATTACACGTTACTTTAAACAAGCAGAATTAGCCGAAATGTATACGTTCATAGCGGACCCACCGATTTCGGCATATAAATGTCCGCCTGTTGAAGCTAAAAATGATCGCTTAATTTGTGATATTTATGAAAAACACAAAGATCTTATCGTATCATTTCATCAACATGATTCATTATTGGAAAATCGACCAGAAGAAAATCTAACCGAAGAGGAACGTCTTGCTGCTTGGGAAGAATTTCAACGTGAATCGGAACCTGTTCCGACAAATATTTTACCAACGGTAAGTTATATATTCATTGTTTAATTTTGTTTATTAACATTTTACCAATTTCACACGATGAATTATGTAGAATACACCCAATTTATTGGTGAATAGCCCTCCACAATTAAACATACCAATGATGACATCCTTATTGCAGCAACGATATAATAAATCTATGTTAACTGGTACAATCATACCGACACATGAGTTTTATGCTCAGCCAAATGAAGCTCAATATTATAATAGCCAATATGCTCAATCACAACCACAATTACAACGACAAGAATATATTGCTCCATCATCATACAATATGTCCTTGTTACAAAAACCAATAAATGATCAGATGTTGATAAGATATTTTAATCAAATGACTGAATGGATGCAACAGTATCCTATTAATGACCATCTACGTTATCGAAATCTAACAGTGGATGCAATTAGAAATGAATTTCATCAACAATTCATTCACCTGATCGGCTCGAAAGATGAATATTTTATTAAATTCTATTTGTATGTAAATTATATCAATCTTTTTCTACGTCGTAAACTTGATCGTTCTCAAGTCATGAATAATGAAATAATTAATAATCTGGCTCGAATTAAAGATGAGGTAATTCATGTCTATTCGTTATGTACAATCTTTCTAAAAATTTAATTTAATTTTTTTTTATTAAAGGTGATCCAAAATTGTAAATTGGAACGAATCGCATTTCGATTAAATGAAATTATACATAAAACTGGCCGATCTCTTCGCGGTAAGTTAATCATATCGGTTATTTTAATTTTATATTTTAAATGATTTTTTTTTGTCTAGCTCAACAACAACAACATCAGTCATTAATTAAATTACCAGTTCAAAATGAAAATATTGAATGTATACATTTGGATTCCGATTGATATTCGCTCATCACAGAATGAATTTCACAGTATTATTGTAATTATGATATGTTAATAATAATTCGAATTAAAAACGTTATTGTCTTACAAATCCTACTATAGAAACATTATAAAATTGTTGTATTTCGATAAAACTAAAGAAAATTTGACAATTTACACATCTGTAAATTTTTTTTATTATTATTCATTCATTCAATAAACAAACGAACAAATTGTAATAAAACATTAATCAAATCTAAATAAAATTGAACATTTTCATGGCTGTCATGTTTTTCATTCAAAAGAAAAGCGAAAATATATTTTTGTCAGTTGTCAAACAATTATTTTTATTTTATAAATATTGATCTAACCTTGTATATATGTTCATATATTTTGTATTGATCCAAAATATAAATCATTGTTCCCATTGGATAAAATCAGAATTTCGTTCATTTATGTAGAATGTCCAATATGCCATGTTGAGTATGAAAAATACGAATGGAAATAGTATTCGGCTTACTTTGTCGATCATTGAAACACTATTTACTGCACACATTTCTTGTGCTTTTGTACGTCGTTTGATCATCTCTTTTTTGAATTGTTCATTGGCCGTAAAACAATACCAGAATTGTATACAACATTGAGAAAATGGATGAATGATTCGTGTCCATAGCCAAAAGCTTAAAGAATCAGATTCAATACTATTGGAATCAATATTAGATCCACCATCATCGCCATGGTCGTTGTGTTGGCTATCAGCAATATCATCATCATCATCATCACCATTGTTGTTGAGTGCAATCATTTTTTCACTAAAATTATCTCCATATCGATGATTAAGAAATTCAGTGGAATAATTTTCGAATAATTCATTTGGCCGTAAATTTTGATTATTCAGACCTAATGAAGGCCAGCTTGAATTTAGTTTTAATGAGAAAGAATTTTGATCACGAACACCACCATTATTGAATAAAGGCGAACAATATGACGTCCAATCGATATTTTCTTGTGTTCTTGTTTGTTGTTGCTGATATCTTGGACAATGTGGCATATGAACAATCGATCCAATACTATCAATATGATCAGGAATGTTTTCCAAGTGATGGGGTAAATTTTGAAACTATCAGAACAATGAAAAAAAGAATTATAAATTTTCTTGGAACATGAAATAAGAAGAAATTTTCCGGAAAATTGTTTATTCGATTCTTTGTTCCTGTTTTTGAGTTTCACTCAACAATGGAAACTGATACTGCTACAGCCACAAATCTATTGCTCAATATGATTGATAATAGTGGTTCAACACCTGATTCATTAAATTTGAAACAAACTTTAAGTGAATTAGATCGATCCGAAGGTTTTCAAAATGAATTGGCCAAAGCATATGATGTGATAAAAATTGAATGTTCTGTAGAAGAAACAATTGATGAAAAGCTAAAAGAAGAACTTGAAAAAAGAATAATTTTTCTTGATGATGATCTCGATGGTCAAATTTCATCGATATTCATTGTGAATGATCAGCCAAAAATACAGCAAGATTCATCACCGATTCAATCATATTCGATGAAAATAGATCACCGTCGCAATCCTAGCAGAAAGAAAAATGATGACAAATATTTTCCCCGAATTCTATGGCGATTGATTAATGAATGTACGAACGATGCTATAAAATGGTCATCAGATGGTACAGCTATCCTAATTGATTATGAAAAATTTCAACAACATTATCTAGACACTAATCATTTCAAGACGAAAAAAATCATTTCATTTGTTCGCCAATTGAATCTTTATGGATTCAATAAAGTTAATGCAAATAGTAAACAAAGTACTCAAAATGAACAAATGAAAAAATATCATGAATTTTGGAATGTAAATTTTAAACGTGATTGTCCACATTTACTAAAATCAATTCGACGACGAACTTCCGGAGCTGGCAAACAACAAATGAAAGATAAAGAAAATGTTATTGTTAATCATCATTACATTGATTGTAATAATTTCAAATCTATCCGAATCAAACATTGCAATACATGATTATCTAAATACCTAATAGAAATATGTTAAAATAATTTTATAATTATATACTATTCCCTAATTGGTTAAATAAACAATTTGTTTACCTGATTATTCAATTCATTTTGTTGATCAATAATATCGGGATAATGATGATCCAGTTGATAGGATTTTGACATTCGAACATAAGGTTTAAAATGGCTAGCATCCATTGATAATGAATGATCGATATGTCGTTTATTATTATTAAGCCAATCTTGACGTTGTTGAACCATTCGTCGAGATCGATAATTTTGTCCAGATGTAATTATCGGTTTACGTCGTAGCCGTCGTCGTTGTCGTCGTCGTCGTGGAAGCCGTTGTCGATATGATCGTTGAAATTTTTCATTAAATCCATGATTAATGATTTCATCTACATTTTTATCAACATCATAATTATCATCATCATCATCATCATTGGTATCCGAATCATCTGAACTTTTTACCCAATCATCATCGATTTCGATAACAGGTACTTCACCTGTACCAACTTTAGTGAAATAATGTACACCAGCAAATTCTAATAATGTAAATACAACAAACAGAAAACACATGACCGTATACCAATCTAATGCTGTTGCATAACTAACACGTGGTAGATCACTACGTGAATCCAAACCGAATGTAGATAGTGTAAGAACGGCCGTTACACCAAGACCAACACGATCAGATGTAGCTTCACGATTGATCCAGAATGAAACCCATGACAATACGACAATCAATGAACATGGTACATAGATTTGTATGAGAAAATAGCCAACATGACGTCTTAGATTGAAATTTACTTGAAGCATTGAATGATTACCACGTTTGAATAGAAATGTTCCATTACGATAAATAGTTTTAACAATATCAAATTGTGATAATGTAAAATCTTTCTGATTGAATGTGACTGGTTTTTTATCCCAACTATAAACAAGTTGATCGCTTGGAAATCCATCTGTGGTGTTTGGAACAAGTAAAAAGAAAAAAGAAATTATCAACCACATATACAAGCAAAAAAAACCACTTACAACTTCCAAGAATCAATGGACAGCTTTGTTTATCCATAGGAAAACTGTGTAAATCCATCGGACATAGAGATTTAATTGTCAATCTTGTGAACAAAAGAAACGAGGAAAAAAATTGATAATAATTAGCCCATGTGAATATGGAAAAAAACAAAACTTTTAAAAACATGATTATTTTGCTATCGAATCGAATAAAAATTAATGATATCGTTCATCACTTTTAAAAAAAAATTGTTAGATTCCACTAACTACAATTTTTCTGTGTGACAGATAGAAAATGAGAAAAAAAATTAATCGCCTATTTTTTTTAAGTGTAAAGAATAAATCGAATTATAGTTTATGAGGGCGTTATTCCAAAATGATGATGATGATGATGATCTAAATTATTTATGCAAATAATTTAAAAGCAAACGTTTTTTTTCCATAATAGTTAGAGTGAGTAAATAGGATTCAATTTCCATTTTTTTCCCCATTATTATATTGCTGAGAATGAGCAGATTTTTTTTTGGTATTGTATGAGAAAAAATGAGAACAAATGAACCAGAAAAAACAGTGAAAGAATAATTTAAATGTGTTTGATGATCATGATCATTTCCGTTTTTTTTTTTTTGATCTTCACAGTCGGCACCATGAATATGGAATAATTTACTGTTCTTTTTGAATTTTGTTTTCTCTTTTTTTTTGAAATTCACCAGATTTTTACTACATTTTTCCAGTTGGAAACATTTCATTCATTTGTATGAGAGTGTCTTGCAATAGATAATTGGATAGTAGTGGAAAATTTGTCGTCATTGTTGATCATTTTCATCGTTATTCATTCAAATCAGACAAATCATCATCATCATCATTGATGATATTTCCGTTTTTTGGCTTATTTATTCAAGCATCAATATGATTTTTGCAAATTTTGAATTTTTCTCTTTTTTTTGCCGTTCGGGTATTTGATATTATTTAGATATTTATCGTATTTGTCGATAATAATAGTGGCTTTGTCATCATTTTTTTCAAACTTTTTTTTTGTTGATTTCCAAAATCAATGATGAATGAATGAATGAAAAAAGGAATTGAAAATTTCTATTTGAAAGATAAAAAAAAAATTATAAGAATATACTTACCTCATAGAATAGAGGACAAGACCATCTTTGAATATTCGTAAGAATTTATTTGGCGTTGTAATCATGTGTAGATGTGATGCTTTACCCGTATGGAAATATGTGTCTGGCTAAAAAAAAAAGAAGAGATGAGAAAAAAAAACAAATGATAAAATATATGGAAAATATATCTCGAGGGGCTAGGATATAGGCTAAAACAGATTTATTTTTTTGATAATCAATGATGGTTTTGGGTATCGATTTTCACCAAAAAAAAATTTCTTTATGAATATATCGTACACACGGAATAATGTTTCCTTAAAAAATGGATAAATTATTAATAATAATAATTTGTTCTGACTAATAATAATGACTTTTTGTTTTTTTTTTCGTCATCCTCACTATAGATTTTATTCATTGATTGTAGAGATAATTATCATCATCATCATCGTTATGGCCGTGTTATCATCATTATTCTAATGTAACTAATTAATACTCAATATTATAATGATCATGATGATGATGAAGGAGAAAAGAATTATCATTTTTTTTTTGCAAATCAGAAAAACCATAGATGCAAATATTCATGTAACATGATGATGATGATGATGATGATTATGGTCTAATTAAGTAAGTCTTTTCTTCGGATATGATGATGACCAAAATGAATTCTTTCAAGAAAATTTTCTAAACACATATAATGACACGATTATGAGAAAGTGGGAAAAAAAACCAAAGAATGAAATTCAATCCAACTTTCAATGAATAAATTGGCTGAAAACAATCACTGATAACAGAATGATTTTTTTTTCAAACAAAAAAAAACCATTCCATTAGCTGCA
Organism: Dermatophagoides farinae; assembly: GCF_024713945.1. Classification (NCBI taxonomy): domain Eukaryota; kingdom Metazoa; phylum Arthropoda; class Arachnida; order Sarcoptiformes; family Pyroglyphidae; genus Dermatophagoides; species Dermatophagoides farinae. Next base: position 6,253,239 of record NC_134678.1, read on the forward strand.
TTGATTTTTAGAATTCTTATAAATTTTTCAAACAGAAAATTTCTTTTCTCAACAAATTTAGTCAAATGAATTTGCCTTTTGGCCATTTTTTTATCGGCCTCTTCTTTTCAAGTTTACTTGTTTTTACATTCACAGCACAGCACAGAGATCAAAATGATTGAATAAAACAAAAAACAATACAGAAAAAAAACGAAAAAGAAATCTTCAATTTGAATCTAATTTCATTACTTGTATAAAGCTTTTCAAATAAATTGAAGAATCAAAACTAAATTTCGATACACGCACATACACACACAATAATCTAATTTCAATTTATCCTTCAATCTAATTGCCATCATCATCATCATCATTATAATCAATTCTATAAACCAGAAGATCATGATCATCAGATCATTTCAAGATGTTACTATTATGATCGAATTTTTTTTTGTTTTCATTTTCTCATTTTTATTTCATAATGATTGACAGTTTTTTGTTTTGTTTATTTTGTTTTGTTTTGTTTTGTTTGTATTTTCTAATCATCATAAACAAAAAGTTTTTTCGTTGTCTAGTGATGATATAATTATTATGCATACAAAATTCTATCCAACTTATTGTTGTATATTGTGTCAGTGTGTGTGTGTGTGTGTGTGTGTGCGTGTGTTGTGAATATGTCAATTATTTTCATTCTTAATTAAATAAGAGATTTATTCTTGAAAATTCTATAGAATTTCATATATATTCGGTTGAGTGACAATCATCATCATTACAATTTTTTTTTCTCTGTCCAACACATTAGATTAACAGTAAAGAAAAAACTAACACACACACACACTTACACACAGAATTACACTTACCTTCCAAATTTTATCCAACATTTTTATATTCAATGAAAGAAAATCAGCATTACCAGTAAAACGTAATCGTTCATCTTGCCATTTTTGTCGAAAATAACAATCAAGAGAATATTCCTATTGATTGATGAAATGAAATGAAAGATATGAAATAATTGATTCATTCATTCATTGGTGACTATATTCATACACATTTAAATGATAAAAGAAAAACATTTATTAATATCTACCTATAGAATTTCTCGTTCTCTCTCTCTATTTCTGAATAATTATGATATCTTCAAGCAGAAAAAAAAATCATAAAAAGGTAATATTACTTTTTTTATCGAAGAAAAAAGAAGCAAGAAAAAAAAACACGATAACAATTTCTAATAAGAATCGATTGATTGCATTATAGACTGATGATGAATATGAACATCATCATAAGTCGAGTATACTTTTAGATATTTCCATTTCCATTTCCATTTTTTTTTGTTTCAAGAATCATAAAAAGCATTAATAATATTATATTGCAGAAAAAAAGGTAATATTTCTGCTCTAAAGTAAATATATTGTGTTGGCTTAATTAAAAAAAAGGCTTCAAATGTTCATGTTTGTTTGACTATCTTTTGAATGATGATGATGATGATCATAATGGTACTTATGGGATGAAATTTCTCGTTTTTTTTTCTTTCTTCTACAAATTCTCCATATACAAATAATATGAATATATAATTCATTTATTTATGAAATCACAATCTTCAATGTCTCTGAGATTGTGTGTGTGTGTGTGTGTGTCATCATTATTAATGAATGAAGAATGAGAAATCATTCTTGAGCCACAGTGACTACTACTGAATGATTGTCCCAAAATGTTTTTAGTTTTTTTTTGTTGTCGTAGTCGTAATTCTTGATTCTTGTTTGCTTTGTTTTTGTTGTTGTTGTTGTTTTTGTTGTTTTTCTACATCTAAATCTGTTTTTTTTCAGTTTCATAACATCATATCATTAGGATGATCATCATCATCATAAAAATGGGTTATCAAAGGTTAAATTTTGATGTCGAAAAACAAAAAATTTATCCAAACAAATTAATCATTAGTAATTCTTGTCACATACATTTGGGAGGAAAAAAAAGTTTTTTCTTTCATTTTTTTTTCGTCAAACATCTTACCATATCTAATTCGGATATTGGTCCCATACTACGTATCTCAAGATTAGTTGTTATCACAGCTGGTGGACCACCATAATCCGGACGTTGATTATGATCATAATGATCTAACAATTTAGCCAATACCATACTAATGTTACCGAATTTTTCATTATCAAATTCGGATTGTTCATCATTTGAAGTGGTCATCATTGATGATGATGATGATGATGATGATTTGCTATGATGTGTTTGATGTGTTTGAAGTTTAGGTGTTTTTGGCATACGTTGTATAAAACGTTTACTTCGTGGTAGAATTTTTGAATCATGCATCATTTTATGATTATCTAATCGGTTGATTGGTGATAATGTTGTTGTTGTTGTCGATATAATTATCGAATGGTTTTGATTAATTATCCAAGATGATGATGATGATGATGATGATGATACATTATAATTCTGATCATCAACAACATTGTCTAAATGACTTATTGAATAGATGATTCTATATTATTAGTGTTGATTGAAATATTGCAAACAAACATGAATGTGAATAAAAGAGATTAATAATCAATCATTAGAAATGTAGATAATTTATGTGATCAGAATGAATGAATCGATGAACATTGAATCTAACATAATTATTGTAAATGATAACATAGCATATATACTACTATTTTGATTCGTTGTCGATTCTGTTGATTAAATTCACATCATTCAAAAAGACTTTGTCGCTTCATATTCGCTTCTAGCGAGCAAACAAACAAACAAACAAATATTCTTTATTTATTTCTTTTTTTTTCTGTCGACGTCGACAAGATTTTTTTTCATTCTTTTCGTTCTTTTCATCATTGCATAGAGTATGTCATCATATATTTTATTTATAGATTCAATATTTGTATCTGGCCATTGGTTTTTTTTTCATCTTTTCATTTTTTTTTCTCTCTCTCTCTCATTGATACACACTTTTTCTGACATGCTGTTGGTTAAAACGTAGATGATTGTTTGTTTGTTTTTCTATTTGGTTGACTGTTTTTTTTTCGTTCTTTGTGCAAACAAACTAATGTCGGAATCAGTATAAAAAAAATAAGATGAAATCAAATCATTGTCCAACGGAAATGGTCATATGACCAGGGATTGATAATTTGTCTCTATTTGTAAGAGTTGGATATTTTTTTTTTTTTTAGTGACTTTTGTAAATCTGATTGGGTCAATATTTTTTTCTGTTTTTTTTTGCAAATGTTGATTTTGTATTTATCGTATTTTTTTTATTTTCATTCTCAAATCAGAATCGTTTGAATTTTTTTTTCTGTTGTCCATGGATGTAGTGGATAAATGGAAACATTTAGGATCAGAGAGAGAGAGAGAGAGAGAGAGAGAGAGAGAGAGAAAAAAAATTTTTTCTTTTGTCAAATCTTTCAAGTGGAAGCAATTCGTGATGTGAAAGAAAAGAAAAAAAAATTTTTTTTCGTTTTGTTTAAAAAATCTCAACAAAAAAACCGGAACACAAAATCCAAAATGAATCAAGTGATTAGGAGGAGAAAAGAATTTTAATTTTTTCGGCAAAAAAAAAATGAGCAAATTGCCTCACTTGATGATGAACTCATCTGCATCATTCTTTTTTTTTTGGTGTCGTTCCAGAAGAGGAACGGTACGGCTGTTATACATTTGATAGTCGATAGTCACGAATTATTCTTTCTTTAAAAACAAAACAGAAAAAAATATTTAAATTCAGATTTAGATAGAAATAAATTTATCAAACAAAAAAAAAAGAAAGAAAGAAATTCTATGCATGTGAGTGTATTATAAATTTAATTATTATCGTCGTCATGATCATCACCACACATATCATTATTATTGAATTCGATCGACAGTGCAAGATCGTTATCGATTTTTTTTTTTTTGATTATTGGCAGCAAAATTGTAATGGTTCACATGGTTCTCAATGTATGGAACACAAGTCAAATCAATCATACAATCATGTCATTTCTGTGGTCTTTGCTTAACCCATTATGGTGATGTTGAAAAAAAAATTTTTCCATTCAAATTCAATATCACACATAACCCTATTATAGATATTAATGAATTTATTAGTTCATTCACATACACACACACACACACACACACACACACAAGGATTGTAAGAAAATTGATTTTTTTCTTGTATCAAATTTTTCATCTTTCTTTTTCAGTGAGAAGAAAAAAAAATGAAAGACAAAAAAAAATAATTATGCCGAAAGCAGGCTGGAAACAAAAATCTTTCATTATTGTGTGTCATATCATCATTATTACTTGATTACTGATCATGATGATGATGATGATGGGATGAGAAAAAGGGGCAATGAAAAATTAATTGCAATTTTTTTTTTGGCTGTCCCAAACGTTCTTCATCAAAATCATCGATCATCAATTTATCGTATTTTGATTATTTAATATAGTGGCATGGTTATATTATCCAACGAACCATGGTATGTTAGTCTCATTAGTCTTATGTTGTTGTTGTTGTTTTTTTTTTTTGGCGCGGAACTCAAATTATTGAAAACCAATCAATAAACGATGCTAATTATGAATGAATGAATGAATGAATTATTGACATCGATGGATGGATTTTTTCAAAGAGAAAAAAATTCCGATTTAAATAAGGTACCACACAAATAAAGGAAAAAAAATCATTGTTTTTTTTCCGTTTCGTTTGTATGAAAGAGGCCTATTACAAGTTCAAGTAACAAACTTAAAGTAAAAAAAAAAAAAATGAAAACAAAGATTCAAATTTCAGGAAATGAAATTTTGGCAAACGAAAAAAAAATCCATCTTGTTTGTTGTTGTTCAGCAAATATACAACAACAACAACAACAAACATAAAACGGTAATCACAACATGGTAGCTTGATTCGTTTTTTTTCTATTTCTCGACCCGATTCTCGTTTTGATGAAATAAAATGACACATATAACATATAATGTATATGTGTTGTTTTTACATGCTTTTAACATGACGGGGCATCAGTGTGTGTGTGTTTTTGTCGGTAAAAATGTATACAATAAATTCTATAATCATCAGATTCAAGAAAATTACAAATTTTTGAGCCCTATAAAACAAAATTTTTTTTTCTTTTGGAGATTAAAAAAAAAGAACAGAACTAATAATAACATACACATGTGTTACACATTTATTCTGTTAATAACTTGATGTAAACAAAACAAAACAAAAAAAATAGAAACAAATTATGTCCTGTCTAGAGGCTGAAATAATTTTTTTTCACACGAAATGAATGAAAAAAAAACGTCAGGTTTTTTTGACTGTTTTTTTTTTGGTTTTCAAAAAAAAAAAAAATTCAAAGATTAAAAAACGAGCTGTCTATTTATTTCCCAGTGAACAATATCCGCTATTAATCGATTCATTCGAACAAAAAAAAAAATTCTATTTCTATGTATAAGGATCGGCATATACCTTTGTGAAATTATAGTTGAAATAATCGATGATATAATGAACAACGATAATAGACAGGACCAGTAGGAAACAAATGATGATGATGATGATGGTGATGACATTGTGAATTGATCAACACATAATTTTATCATTCAATATGAATGAATTGACAATAAATATCACTCATTTGTTACAATCATTCATTTTGACACATTGGATGGATCATCAAAAAAACAAAACTGTGTCGGATATAATTCAACGATTCGATAGAGCTTTTATGAGAGACAAAAAAAAATGATTTCAACCATTTTATATACAAGCATCACTTCATATGAATGAGTGGTTGCCATTTTCATCGGTCCATTTCTCAGGATTTTCCGCGCGCTCTAGCTCAATTCTCGAGTATGCGTGCGATCAAGTAATCATCATCATCATAATGAAAACTGTTTGAAATGTTGTGGCTGGATTTTCAAACCGCTACATTTTGATTAATCGATAATAACATTGTTCATGATCCTTGTTAATCCTTTTAAGTGATCATACGATGAATGGAAAAAAACGATCAATCTAAAATGAGCTAGTTGAGCTGCTATTTTGTGGAAAAAAATAAACTTAATAAATATACAAGACAAATTAAAATAATCAATTATTGAACAGTTTACCTTCTGTTGTGTTAATACCAAAACGAATTTAGATTGAGAATAGAAATTTTTCGCTTTTTAAACACCAATTTATTTTTGAAACAACTTCTACAATAGGAAGTGTAAACAATTGTTTTCGAAAATTTAGAATCGATAGTATCGATAATTGACATACTGCTGCTGTTCATCACAAATAAAGAGTGATCAATTTGTTTACAAATTTTTTTCGGCTTTTCGAATATTCTTTTAATTCAAAAAATACATAAATTTTCCATTCTAATCCACCAAAAAAAATGTCACAAAATTTGGATGAATGGATTGCCAATATCAATAAAATGAATATTAAACGTAGTGAAATTAATTTATTGATTATGGAATATCTCATTTCCGAAGGCTGTAAAGAAGCGGCCGAAAGTTTCAAGACCGAAGCAAACATTGATTTTGATATGAATGAAAATGAAGAAACTGAAGAACAAATTGATCGAAGGATAGCGGTTCGTAGTGCAATTGAAAGTGGAAAAATTCAAACAGCATTGGAATTGATCAATAATTATTATCCAGAATTGATTGATAACCATAGGCATCTTTACTTTAAACTACAGGTTAGTAGTATTCATATTTTATGTAATTGTGAATTGAGATCAATCATTTCATCTTTCAACAATAGCAACAACAATTGATTGAATTGATACGAAATCACGAAGTGGAAAAAGCATTACAATTTGCACAAGGACAACTTGGCGTCGATAATGGCTATCTACATCTGAATGAACTCGAACGTACATTGTCATTGTTGGCATTTGAAAACCCGGAAAATTCACCATATGCTGATCTATTACAACCTGCACATCGACAACATTTAGCATCAAGAATCAATGAAACATTGCTTAAGGAACAGACTGGTCGCAGTGAAACGCCTACACCTAAATTGGTTACATTGCTCAAATTGTTGCCATACACACAGAATGAATTGGAAACGAAAAAAGTTAAATTCATTAAACTTGTTGATCTGCCGCAAGGAACATTTGCTCCAAATGGTAATTAGAAAAAAATATAGTATTTTATTATTTTTTAAAAAAATGACATTTTATCATATGAGATGTGAAAAAATAAATCATGAAATATCGATTGTGTAGAAAATTAGAATCTGCATTTTTCTGACTCCATCTTATTCTAAACCATCATCAAGTACTGGAAAATCGCCAACCTTCACAAGATTCGGTTTGACAAAACTTCCATAATTTGGTGCACATTCAAAATATCTGTATTTAAAATTATAAGTTATGTATGAATAAAATTCTTTTAATTAACAAACAAACCTAACGTCCTCGAATGTTCCATCATTTTTACCCCATGGTTCATCATAACGAACACCGACAAATGTGCCGGGTTTAGTGCCCAATTTCCCAATAAACATAATACAACCACGTCTTGGTGGCATATTTTTGACGGAAACTTCACAACGATCACCCAATTTCATTTGTTTTACATATTCATCATCATTACCATCGTCACCGGCTGTTGTGGCCGAAAAACGTCCTAATTTATTTTTCATCTTGAATGCTCGCATTGAATCGCTACGTTTGGCGTATTCTTCATCATCCAATTCGTATTTTTGAACACCGGATAAATCATCAAATTTAACAACACTGGAATCTTTTACATGTAACCGAAGACGAAGTTCACCTGCTGGTACAAGATAATCGCCAAGACATTTCGAATCATCACTTGGTCCTAGTAGATTTCCAGATGAATCTCGAAATGTCAATTCCATCGTAGCAGCTGATGCTCCTGTAATTAATTCTAGACGATTTTTCAGATCAGGTAAAGTCATGTCGGATGCGAATCGACGTTCGATGAGATTATCATCATTGTTGGTTTGTATTTCCAAAACGATTTGTGACATTTTTAATGAATTGTGATTTTAAAAATCAAATTGTATGCACGAAATTTATTATTGGCAATGGCAACAATCCAAAATATTGGCGACAATCGATATTCGATGTTGAGTCTTTCATCACATGTATTTACAGCACAATTTGTGCACGGCTTTTTGTTGTAGGTCATCATCATATTGGCCAAAAAATTCTCTGTTTTTTTCGGTTTTTTTGTTTTGGTCAATCATTTTGTGACCTATACATTTATTTCTAACAATGCCACGAGAAGGTGATCGAGATGTTAATAATTTCGGTCTTATACCGTTGGATGAACAAGTGCAAAGTCCTATCGTTAAAGCGATAAAATTTCTTGGCAAAATTTTCGATAGTCCGGTCACATGGTTCAGAGGTTTGTTTTTATCATAAATACCTGGTTAATTACATTATTTATTGTCATTTTTTTCTGATATTCAGTGAATGTTTCGGAAAAATTCAAAGGACCATCTTATCCTTATTATCATAAGAAATTTCGTCCAGTAACACCAATCAGTGAATGTTATTCGGATGATATGTCTTGCATCTATGAAGCACAATCTGCCTATCTTCGACAAAAGTAACAAAAAATTAACAGAATTCATTTACACATGATGATGATTTCTTTTATTATTTAAAATGAATAGAAAAGTGGATTTCGAAATATTGAAAATAATCAAACAACGTTATTATAATTGTTCTTATTGGGAGCGAACAATCAATGAATTTCATGATTTGGATAAAATTTGTCTGAAAGAAAGACAGGATCTAAAAGATACTGAAATCAATTTATTCATTAAATGTATGTCATTTTCTAATTTTTCATTGATTTTTTTTTAATTTTAATCTCAATTCACCTTTTGGACAGATGGTGAACTTGGACCGTTTGCTACCGTAATCGATGCATTCATGAAACAAAAACATCGACTTATTTGGGAACGAAGACAGATAGAAGGCGGACAAGATATGGCTGCCCATTAGATTAAATATTCAAAAAGAAAAGAAAAATTTATTCTATAGAATCAATTGATTTATTATTATGAAATTTAAAATTGTACAAATAAATGCTCAAATTGCTTAGAATATTATAATGATCATATGATTCAATTTAATAATAAAAATAAAATTTGAAAACTAAAGTTGGTGTTTAGCTTTTAAATTTTTTATTTACATTATATCGTTGATTTTTCATAATCATCGTCGATTTTGTTGGTCGTTCTTTTTTGAATTGAACTTTAGCTTTGTTTTTAATTTTATCGACTAAATTATTCAGATTCACACTTTTTGTATTGCCAATATTCGATTTGTTCATCATAAATTCCGATTCATTTTCAACCATACGATGTGCTTTCTGTTTTTGCTTTGCCAATATCTGTTCAAATGCTTTAGTTCGTTTAAATTGTGGATCTGATTGATCAACATTGTATAGATGTGATTCATATATCGAACTAAATCGATTATCATCCGGATTAAACTAGAAAAAAATGATTCAATTAAACATTCGAAAGCAGAACAAAAAAAAATGAAACATACTTTGAATCCATCATCATTATCATCATCATCATCATTATCAACGGAATCGGTCTTGGTTTTAGCATTGTATTTCTCAACAATATTTTTGTAATTAAAATGTTTACGTTTTTGTTCGCTCGAATTATTATTCGTTTCATCCACATCCATCATTAATAATTCTAAATTTGCATCATTTTCTGGATTTTGTGGTTCCACTTCATTCACATCAAATTTATTTTTTTGTCGTTTTTTATTATGTTTTGAATTTTCAATTTTCGGAAAATCAATCTCTTCCTTCTCGTCGTCTGATTCGGAAACCGATTCTTCAAGATTTATTTCATCACTATCATTAGATTTCGTACGTTTATTAAGTAGATTTTCCGTTTTTGATTTAAGTTTTGGATCCCACGTTACTTCCATATCAAAATCTTCTTTTTCATTTTCTTTTTCTAATGACAAAAGTAAATCTTTATATTTGTTAATTTTGTCATTTTCTTGCATATTTTCATCAATGTTGATCGTAGTTGTATCATTTTCATCATCATCATCATCGGAAGAAGTTGCCAAATAGGTTTTGATATCATTTTCATTATTTTCTTCGAATGCTTTATTGAATGCTTCTTTACGACGTGGATCGGTTTCATCCCATGTAATCTTTACAGTACTTTGTTGCAATGCTGTATTGGTGAATGATGGTGCTTTATATGTCGAACTTGTGGGCATAGTCGTACATTCCTCTTTCAATCGAACATCATCAAAATCCATATCATCCGGTACGAAACGTATATCCAACAAGGTCGAACTACTTTCATATTCGAGACCATCCAATTCATTGCAAATACTTTCGGCCGTTTCTGCACTATCACATTCAATAACAGCATAAAAATATTTTAATCTTTCCAGCTGATATTTTCGTAGCTTTTCGACAGTGTTTGGATCTTTAATTTCTTCATCTTCATTTTCATCTTCACCATCATCATTATCGTCAAGTTGATCTATTTGTTGTTCATTATCATCATCATCATCATCATCATAGATTTCAGCCACTTTCTGACCTTTGCCGAATATGAAGTCAGAAGGTCCTTTTTCCTCTTCAACTTGAAGTCGTTCTTCACCAAATTTTGAATAATAGATTCTTACACTATGAATGGTTCCAGTATTACGTTTAAATGAATTTAAAAGGATATATAAATCTTGTGCATTTATACGATCCCAATCGGCATTACAGATGGCAATCCTTGATGTAGAATGATCAATCTGTTGGGCATCTTTGTCAAGCTCGCCCCAATCATGTTCGAGTTCTTCATCATCAACATCATCTTCGGATTCACTACTACTGCTGCTACTTTCGTCCTCCTCCCCTTCCTGATCATCATCATCATCATCGTTGTCATTAGTTTTAATTTTTAAACCTCGATGATAACCAAATTCATGGGCCATTTTGAAATCATTTTTTCGATCAATAATGTCTTCAGTTTTTTCGTCAATTTTTTCTTGTTCTTTCGGCTCATCAATACCTTCCTCATCTAATTGATAAAATTCTTTATAATCTTCAGCAATAAGATGATTTTTTGGTTTTCCGCGTTTGTCCATAGAATACTTCAATGTAAATTTATCATCGGTAAACATACTCTTGAAACGTTTATCAATCTTGAGCATTTTATCTTTTTTTCTTAACGTTCGAAAACGTGGATCCTGATAAACTTTAGCGAAACGGTCATCAATTTCATCTTTTTTGTTTTTATTGGCCATTTTGAGATGATAAAAATCCGGACGAAAATTGGAATGAAACAAAAATACAATCGTAACACGTGTTGCCAATTATGTTATTATTGATCCCAACGCCATCTGTCTAATACATTATTCGAAAAATTTTCTTTATTTCATCTCAATTGATCTAAAATTTTTTTTATACTTTTAATTTTAATAAAAAAATAGACATCAAATGAAACATAAAATAAATTATGTTTTATTATCTGAATCATCAGAATTAATTAATTTTTCTAGTTCATCACGCCAACCAAGCTTTTCGGCTAGTTCTAAACATGCACTATCGGTTTCAGATTTGATGAAAACATCGCGATTATTACGAGAAAAATGGCCACTACTTGGTCGAGTTTTATTGATCATTAAACGTGGTATATGTGGTCCAACCAATTCGACAAGACTAGCAAACGGCTGCACAGTCAATGATGTTCCCATTATGATGAGTAGATCACAATTGATGAAATCTCTTTGATATAATCGATAAAATCTTTCGGGTAAAACTTCACCATAGAATATAATATCTGGTTTAACATAGGAACCACAATCTTCACAGTAAACAACATTGTCTTCGCGATCATTGTCTAATACGATTTCTAGGAAAAAAATAGCCAGTATAACAAACATTAATTACATTACAAAAATTATTAAAGCTCATACTTTTCATCGATTCAAATGAATATTCTTTACGACATTCTTTGTTGATACAATGACCGGTATGAAATGAACCATGAGCTTCGACCAATTTATCTGCCGGTATACCTGCAATTCGTTCCAATGAATCAATGTTCTGCGTGTATAAACGTAGCATTTGATTTTTATCGTGAATTAAACGCATAAAATAATGGCACGGTGTTGCCTTAAATTTGTCTGGCAGAAGATTTTTGGCAAGATGATAAAATGGTTTTGGATTAGACTAAATATTATAAAACGAGGTTAGTATTTTGCTTTATTCCTAATAAAGATGAATATATTCATACGCTAAAGAATTGTACATCAAACACAGCTTCTGGATATGGTAGATTATATTTTTCCAATTGATGAAATAATCCAGTTTTTGGTGAACGAAAATCCGGTATACCAGCAGCTGTTTTTAGAATTTAATGAAAATTCACTGATTATCAATTGAATCAAATGAAAAAACAATTTTAAACATACAAGTGGAAATGCCAGCACCACACATGAATATGATATGATCATATTTACGATTTTTAATTCCATTCACAATGTTTTCAATGGATATACCATCAACATTTTCATGAACATTATCATTATCACTGCTTGAACCTGAGAAAAGATTGAAAAATTTAGATGGAATAAAATTTGCTAGAAATTTTGGCATAATGATCTGAGATTTAGGTGATTTTTCAACGATAATTTTAAACATAATATATTCGTTTCATATCACTGGAATCAATCAACCAATTAAATTAAATTAAATTAAATTGAATCAACAAAAAGAAACGTTACTGCTACTCGATGATGATGATGATGATGATGAATCTTCGGTATCGGAATTTTCTTCACTTTTTTTCTTATTGTCATCCTTTACAGATGACATGATGATGATGATGATGCGAATTGTTTGTTAATATATTAGCTGTTTTTTTTTGTTGATGAAAATCAGATGCCAATAATTTTTTTCACACTATAATATGATTACGTTTACATAAAAAGTTATTTAATCGAATGTGAATGAATGAACGAATGGATTCATTTCAACAATCCGAGAATACTAGCATCGTATGAATTTTTTTTTGTTGGATATATTTTATTCATTCAATTTTTATTTTTCATGTTATGAATATTGATTGAAAACAAATTTCAATTACATTATCGACAACAACAACAACAACAACAACAACAACAAGTTCAATGTATTTTAAAATTGAAATATTTATGATCTCTTGTGGTGAGAAATCGATGAAAATCTGCTTGATTTTTAAATTTAACTGTCATGTTTAGTTCGATTGGTTCATTTTCGATTAATCGAACATTACCATCTTGTTGACAATGAAAATATTTAACCATTGGTTTATCGTTATCTTCGATCATTAATTTTACAGCGAAATTTTTATCTGTACCTAGAAAGGTTTTATATTGATCGAAAAATGTTTGCACCACAGCAATCAATTGATATTCCATTAAACTTGAACTTTTATCCATTGTTTCGTCAGAAACAGTTTGTGGTGATTGATCGCTAATCAATGATGATTGTTGAAGATTATCAAACATATTGAATAAGCATGAAAAATCTCCCGATGATTGTGGATTTGATGATTGCTCTGATGGATCATTGTCTAATAATTTTTGCAATTTCTTTTTGATTGGATTTATTGGATCGGCACGATCAATAACAGTAATTCGTGGCTGTTCTATCATAGTGATGGCATAACCCCATCGTTTCATGAATTGATTCATTTTTTCTTCAAATTCTTTCAATATAAAATCTAATTTATTTTCCAAATCTTCAACATGTTTTGATCGTATAAGGTTAGTGAATGATATCTGAAGAAAATTCTTAACATTTACATTATTAATCTTCAATGTAGTTAACAATGCATCTGTAACATTCAATGTTGCATGACATGGTTTAACCACAATAATTGAACCATCACCAGTCATAAATTGTTGTTCATTTTCAATCAAATCAAAACGACTTTCATAAAGATCAATAATGGAAATTTTATCGATAAATGGTAGTAAAAGAATAAAACCCGGTCCTTTTAACGGTAATCGACGGCCTAAACGATAAATTAAACATCTTTTCAATGATGGTATTCTACGGACACAGAAAAATGCTGCTATTGGAAATGTTAATATCAGAAACAATACTGTTATGATTATGATGAACATATAGATTGATCGTTGAAATAGACCATCTCTGGTTGAAACTTCAGAATCATAATCATCATCATCGACATCTCTAACACGTTTATAGGTGAATGGTGATGAATAATCAAATACCGGTATCGAATCATATCGGTTGTAATCATTGATAGCCATTTTTTTTATTTATTGTTATTCAAATGTAGAATATGAGATCATCATGACTGACTGTTGTTAACAACAACAACAACGAAAATTGAACCAGAAAAAAAAATTTGGGCGAAGCAATTCTAAAAATAACCAATTTTTTTGAGATGGCGCCATGTATATAATACGACAGTCTCTCGCGCGCGGACCATGATTATTACAGCTAATTATGAAGAATCCATAGAATCATATCGATCCATCGAGCTCAAGGCTTTTTTTTATTTGGTTTTAATGTTTAAGTTTACAATTTGCTTGCAAATGATATTTCGCTCTTTTTTTGAACAACAAAATAAATTCATTGTTTGTTTTTAATGTCATTGCATTTTAATGTGTTTGTGATAAATTTTCATTTCAGAATTATGCGATTGATGAGAATATTGTATTACAATTCTCCTGTAGCCGATGAATCCACCGGTGGACAGATACATGATTCACGTTGAGCATCCTTGAATGTTTTACAACCAAATGATAATATTCCCATCAACAATAATTTTGTTGCCGTTTCACAAACTATATTTTAGAAATAAAAGACAAAAATTTAAATGTCATGAATCGATTTGATGATTTGAAAAATTTCATCCTTACCGACCACCTGTTTATTATCATGACTTATTTCAATACATTGATCATGTAGACATTTTTGAAATCCATTATCACATTCGATTTTAGTCGAATTACAATGATGATAGCATATTTGTTGTTGATCACAACATATTTTCATACTTTTTGATGGTAAATCTTCTGCTTTTACCTTTTTAAGGATTAAATCTTTAATCAATGATTTGTTAATAAAAAAAATTCAATTTAATCAAACCTGCATTCCGAATGTAACGCAACCGATTGGTGTATGTGTATAGTTCGGTTTGGGAATCGGATCCTGACCTTTTGGACAAATGTAGAAACATTCTTCAGTTTTTGCATTGTCCAATACTTTATCCGCCCATGAATCGACGCTTTCTTGTAGACCTTCCATAAATTTCGTCAATTGTTCATTCATCTGACTTATGGAATGAGCAAAACCTTCGAGAAAAGCTTCACCAGGAATAATTTGATTCAATGATAATAAAGTCACAATGAATAAGCTGAATTTTTCCATTGTTGTTTCAATTATGTTCCAATCATCCAACAATGTTGTTTCGATGAATGAATTGTGAACAAAATGAGGTTGACGTTTTTATCTCATTTATTTAGAAATTCATGTTTGTTTTTGACAAATTTAAAATTGGTTTTTTTTCAAAAAATTTTTCGTATCCAAGACGACGGATAATTAGGTTGGTGAAACAGAAGAAAATCGATGATTTTTTCTAATGTACGATTGTGAAAAATTTTCTGGCTCAGATGATTTATGAGTTTTATTTCGTTATAATTTGTTATAACCGCGATTCTTGAAAACACAATAAAATTCGAATCATAAATCAAAAAATTTTGAATTTTTTTTTCATGTACATTCTATAATGACAACCCTTGTTTCTTGTTTTGGTGCCATCTATGGTGGTTTTTTTAAACTTTTAAGCATGTGGCTTTTGTGGCTGTTGCAGGCAGTTTCCTTTTTCCTTTAGCTGTGTGTTTTGTATTCGAAATTTTTTTTTTCGTTAATTTTTGACAATTAAATCAATTCAAAATGGTAAATAAATTTGATTTTTTCATGAGATATTTTTCCTAAATAAAATTTAATTTGTTTAGACTAAAAAACGCCGTAATAATGGACGATCAAAGAAAGGCCGTGGTCATGTAAAATCGGTTCGATGTACGAATTGTGCTCGATGTGTGCCGAAGGATAAAGCGATCAAAAAATTTGTTGTTAAAAACATTGTTGAAGCGGCTGCCGTTCGAGATATAACTGAAGCATCAGTATATGATTGTAAGTTTTTGATTTTAATTCTTATTTGAAAAAAAATTCAAATATTGCTTTTATTTTAGCTTATCCATTGCCGAAATTATATGCAAAACTTCAATACTGTGTATCGTGTGCTATCCATTCGAAAATTGTTCGTAATCGATCCAAAGAAGATCGTAAGATCCGTACACCACCAACACGTTTTGGTATGCAAAAATCGAATGATGCTGCTCGTAATGCACCTCGACAGCAAAAATGAGTTTTTTTTGTATTCTAAAAATAAATGATTGACAAAATTTGAATAAAAAAAAATTTTTAATTACGCCATGAGTTTATTGAAAAAATAATCACTAAACAAATGAAATAGATGATTACAAGAGTAAAAGAAAAATATGAATCAATGAACCAAGATGGTCCATCACCACCACAACATGAACTTATGTCAACCATTGCAATATGGATCGTGAACGTTCACGAATCGATTCTTCAATGGATGTATCATCAATCATTCGTTGTGCTTCCTGTTTGAGTCTTGATAAAGCCTGACTTTGGCTATTTTGTGCATGAAGATATTTAAGAAAAATTTTAAATCTTTTATCTGGAAATTTATCCACATTTTTCCAATTTTTCATTAACCAAACATGTAGGATTTTCTTAAATTTCCAATCATCATGATGTTTTTTCCATTGTTTTAGATAGGCAAGTGCTTTGTCTGATTTTCGTTCCTTATTCGTCGATTCGGAAACTTGCTCTTCATGTTCCTTTTGCTGCTGTTGTTGTTGTTTTTTGAATTGTTTCTTGGATTTTTTCAAACTTTTCTGTCGTTGTTTTTGTATTCCATCGAATTCGTCTAATACTTCTACAGCTTGTTGTTGTACATGTTGATCCGATTGTTCTTTATTATTGTTATTCAGAATTGAAGATAATTCTTGAGAACGATGAAATTTATCTAGCACAGCATTTTCTACAGATTCTTTCATATCGTCTGATGTTTACTGTATTGAAAAATCAGGCAAAATAAAACACACATGCATGCATGCATGCAATTTGTGTTGTCCATAGATATCATTATTATTTTGTGCACAAACAAGAATCACATGTATTATTCTCTTTCTTGGAACAATAATGGCTTGTCGATTATTTTTTTCAAAAAATGCTTCCAATCTAATGCATATATCAAGACCAACAGTCATATATTTGCAACAGATTCGTGGTCGAAAGATGTGGCGAACAGTATCGGATTTTTCTCGTATGTTTCTTTTTGTTGTATTGTATAGGATGTCAATGATTTGATTTAATTATTTTCAGATATTCCAATGCCTCCGATTGAAGAACGTACACTAATACAGATGAGTCCAGTACCAAACTGGCATGGTATCGAACCACGAAAATCTTCACGTCGTTATGCTGATATTCGTGGTCCTGAATTAATCAATAATGATCTTATTTATGGCCAATTTGGTATTATGGTATTTGATTTCAATTTTTTTTTTTAAAGAATTAATACAAATTTCCATTACCTTAATCATTATTTCTAGGCTGTTTCCGGTGTTCATCTGACCATCAATCATATTAATCTTATTCGTGATGTTATTAACAAACATTTGGATGTTAAGAAAATGTTTGCCGTATGGCGTATAGAATCGCCTTGGAAACCAATATCAAAAAAGGTCTTTTTCTTTTCATGAAAAAAAATTCAATTCATAGTTATAATGGTTATTTTTTTTTGTCGATCATTAGGCTCAAGGAAAACGAATGGGTGGTGGTAAATCACCTATTCATCATTATGTGACTCCTGTTAGAGCCGGATCAGTTATTGTCGAAGTTGGTGGTCACATTGAATTGGATGATTGTGCCTATTTTCTTGAGTCGATTATCTCTCGATTACCATGCGATGCTTTTGTTATATCAAAAGAAATTTTGGAAAAATGGAAACAAGAAGAGGATGAAATTGAAAGAAAAAACATAAATCCAATTAATTATGAACGAGTAGTTAAATTAAATATGAATGGTTGCCATGGATGGATCAGCCCATACGATCATAGATGGTTCAATAAGTATACCTAATCATTATATAAATTTTTGTACAAATATTATGATCATCATTATTATTAGTTTAATTGTGTTATCAATTTATGATTAAAAATACAATTTTGAAAATTTGATTTTTTTTTAAATTTGTCCTCTACTATATGAAAGGTCTTGAAAATATTTCTGTAGAAAAAATCGTAGTGGCAAGTAAATTTATTGCTATAGCATTCAGAGGTAGGACGAGTGTGAGTGCGTCACATTCTCAGCGAAAGGACAGTTTCG
The DNA here is from genome assembly GCF_024713945.1 of Dermatophagoides farinae. Lineage (NCBI taxonomy): Eukaryota > Metazoa > Arthropoda > Arachnida > Sarcoptiformes > Pyroglyphidae > Dermatophagoides > Dermatophagoides farinae. Next base: position 6,271,638 of record NC_134678.1, read on the forward strand.
AAGCTCTCGATCAAAAAACAGAATTTTAACCAGATTTAATTAATTTTGCCCAGGAAAATTGATCCAAATCGCTTTCAAGTAAAGGTTGGTACCGTTATAATTTTTTAATATTGATATTGTTATTTGTTAGGATATTAATTCAATCATTTAAACGATTCAAAGCATTGGCAATAGGCCGACTGTGATCATTGTGTACTCAAATGAACAATAAGAAGCATGTTAATTGTTTATTTTACATATTTAATAAATTGCATTTAATCGAACATTCAACGTTGACAATTCCATATAAATTGTCATCATTTGAATGATCAATCCATATGTCAAATGATTGTTCCATCAAAATCAACAAAGTTGAATTCATATACAATAGGGCGAAGAATAAATTTTTTCGAGGGTCGTTCATGAACTATGTGATTTCACTATGGCGTCTCATGGCTCATTCTGTGTTGTGTGCTCATTGTGCGTTCGGGCTTACATTTATGATTTGCATGAAACAACAACCATGCAGTTGCTGCCAACAGCCAGCCCCCCTAGCATTGGCGCGCTCTCGATTTATCACAACGGCTTTGATCGGCAAAATCCACAAATTCTATGTTGTCCTTATATTATATTTCTATCTGCCGTTCATCGTGATATTTTGAATTTGTTTTTCGTTTCGACAACGTACATACTATCGATTGTCGGTATCAGTTGTCATTATCGATAGTTCATACATATATGTTTGAATGTTCAATATTATATTGCCCTCGAATTTTGAATTTTTTTTTATTGATGTCTATAAATCATTTTAATTCATTTGAAATTTATTTGGCATTTTTTTAAAATTAAAATTTCAAATAGACATGCCTCGTGCGAAACCTCGAGGAAAGATAAGCCGCCCTGGTTTGCGAGCTAGCCCACGTAAACGTAATCCTGAAATCTCTGATGTGAACAGTGATGATAATAAAAATGAAGATATCACTATAAATGATGAAGAAATGGATGAAGAAACCGGTAAAGGCAGTGGTGATACTTCACAATCGGATACAAACGAACCGATGGATTCTAAAGGTGAAGATGATGAATCATCATCGACTGGACATCGAAAACGTGGCCGTAAACGAAAATCAGAAATACCACAGGAAGAAAAATATGTACCGACTCAAGATCCAACCCAACGAGGAATTATGGCTCAAGGTGGTTCATTACGTCGCCGTGATACATTAAAACCATCTTGGCGTTATTCACCACCACCAGTAGCCACAAGACGTATAAAAGGTGATGATAATAAAATTACAAAAATGGATAATCGAAAGAAACTTGCTATAATGAAATCGCAGCCAGCGATTCTACTTGATGACAAGAATCAATCCGATATGAATGATGATAAGAAAATGATTGTCAATATGCCCGATGGTTTTCCCATAAAAGTAGAACCACCAAAGAAAAAAATCACGATAACAACTAACACCAGCCCCAAAGTAGCAACAACAGCGGCTAAACCAAAAACTGTAGTTATAGTTGACACACCTACAGTAAAAGCTACTGATAAAGATTCTTCTATAACGGCTATCGTTGAAGATGTTTCACAAGATAATGAAGTTGAAATAATTGATAAAGTATCCGAAAAAAATGATAAGACCAATGAAACAACGGAACAACCGCCAACAGCAAGAGGAGCACGTGTAGCAGCAAGAAGAAAATCGGCCGAACCTGTAGTTGCAGTTACAACTACTAGCGTCACCGCTACAACTATAGCTAGTGTAACGGAGACTTCGAAATCGCCCGTTAAAGTCACTCTTACATCGGCCGGATCGGCGGAAAAAACAGCAGCCGTAGTTGTCACGCGATCATCATCCGCCATGCATCATCCAATAGGAATGTCGAAAACGCAAACCATCACTATATCGACGAATACACCACCGATAACAGTGACAACAACAAAAAATCAAGTATCCAATACCTCAACAACATCCGTAACAACGGCTCCGTCTGTGACGACTACAACCACCACAACCGCTACCGGTTCAGTTAAAGTTCCAACCATATTGAAGCCAACCATCACTGCTACACAGGTGGCTAATGTATCAAATGTGTCGAAAGGTCCACCGATAAAGAAACCAGTTTCTTTAAGTAAATATCTCGATACATTACCAGAAATCGAAGATTGCATTCATAATGATGGTATTCAGGATGTCCATATGGAAAAATTGCCTGATAAAATTCTTTTGGTTCATTCGGAGCTTCCACTTCCATTGGCTATTTCGGTTGATAAAGAAGAAGAAAATTATTTGTTTAGGTAATGGATATATATTTCATTATAGTTAGTTCGAAATTATTAACTGAGTAAAATTCGATTTTCTTTCAATCAGGCAAATAATTTCACCCGTCAATGCTACCCGATTCGTTTGTTTGCTATGCAAAGGAATCGATGTTAATTTTGGTACAAAAGAAGAAAAAGATATTCTTTTACATTATCAATCATTGCATGAATTAGACGTAGACATTGGTCATGCCAAATTTTCCGAAGATATTGTTTTCATTTGTCTACCTAAAATGATCCTTAATCAATTTAACAATTCAAGTTCGCTTAGCTTGAATTCACCATGTCAATACTGTGAAACACGTCTTAGCGATATTGGTGAAATGAAAGAACATTATTCACAGGAACATAATAAAGAGGTAGGATAGGATTTTTATTAAATGAGATATGGTCGATAGTTTAATATTTGTACTTGGGACAGGTTATCATGATGGAACAAGAAGAAATCATGCAGATGCATCATTTTTTCTATTGCAGTAAATGCAAAGAACAATCGTCAGATTTTGATACCCATCATAAACATATGAAAAACAAACATAATTTGAAAACCTATCGTTGCAAATCTTGTGTATTGGTCACCAAAGACGAGAATCGTCTCCGAACACATTTCAAAGCAAAACACATGTTACATAGCTCTGGACAGAATTATCAATGTTACTATTGTCATGGCCTATTGATTGGCGTTGAACGTTTGCAGAAACATATTCAACAATCGCATATGGTGCAAACAGGACCGGCCAATTATTCCTGTGTAGCTTGTCGACAAAGCTGTGGTAAAGGTAAAGAATTGCTTACACATGCACAGAATTGTGCCGTTGCCGGTATTAAGCCGGAGAAATCGGATCTTCGTTTTGTACCGAATTTGGATTGTTCGTCACTTTTAGAAGGAGAATGTTTGTGTTATTTTTGTAATGCGAAATTGGAAAGTCAAGAAGCGTATGATCTACATCTTCATCATGAGCACAAGCAATGGGTACCAACCGAAACGGCGGCTAATGATGAATCAAATAAAAACAATTCAGATGATACAGGCACAAACAGTTTATTGACCATCAACGATGTCATAAACGATGATGATCTAAAACGAGCACAGATTAAAACCTATGTTGGTCATTGGTGCCGAATATGTGACCAGATGGTCAAAGTTTATCAACTATTTTATCTACATATGGTCAATCATCACAAGATGGAAAAAATGTATCAATGCGTCATAACTTCATGTAAAATGAATTTTAAAGAATTTGACGATTTTATGGTATGTATTATCTATTATTTAATTGATCAATACGAAATTATTATATCAATTGAATTTTTCATATTATTCTAGGAACATATAAGTGAAACTGGCCATAGCCAGAAGACGGTTATTTCTCATCCTGACGAGGTATTCGTCTGTGCATATTGTGACATTTATTTTGCGAGCGATGAAGAACTAATTTCACATTTGATTACTGATCAACATATTAATAAATTCACTGCTTCTGGACATTTTCATCGTACTGAACCGCGAAATTTTAAATGCAAAGCATGTCATACGTTTTTCGGCATGAAAGAATCTTATGTTCATCATTTGGAAACTGAATCTCACCAATATGTATGCACATATTGTGGTATAACTACTGCGACGCCAAGTATGTTTTTCAATTTTTATGAATTTTTATGATTTAATTCCGTCATGGTTTGTGTAGGTTCTCGACGAGCGCATATTCAGAATTCTCATGCTGAAAAACTTTTACTTTGCGAGGATTGTGGTGAATGTCAGAATGATATAATGGCTCATTTTGTTCTACATGGCTATACGTTTGAATGCAAAAAATGTGTCAAAAAATTTTATAATCGTGAACGATTAAATGCTCACATGGAAGTTCATCAGGATCCAATCGAATGTAATTGGTCCGATTGTAATCGTATGATTGCCACACGTTCAATGTTGGTCACACATTATCGTGGACATAAAAGTGAACATAAATGCACCGTCTGTGGACAAGGTTAGTTTAAAAAAATATGCTTTCATTTTTTTGAATAATTTACATGATCATTGTGTTTTAGCATTCTGGAATTTTGCTATGCTTACCTCACATCTTCGTTCACATCAGCCGATGCCCAGAAATCCACATGCTGTTTCTCGAACAAACCAATTGAGCCGGGCAACAATCCAATATCAGAATCAAGCTCGCCCCAGTCCAAGTGTTTTACAGCGTTCTAAATCTACAGCACAACCAATGCTATCGAACAGTGTAATCAAATGTGGTCATTGTAACAATCTGTTCCGTTCGACCAAAGATTTGAGCCTACATAAATGCGCACCAAAATATCCGAATAATGGTGATCAAAATAAACTATTGGAATTGGCTTCAAAAGCTACAGCACAGGCTAAAGCTGCGACTTCTGCCAATAAAACGCCTGCACGAAGACGTGCATCGCCGAAAAAACCACAACAACAAATTGAACAGCAAATGATCGATTTGCCTGCATTCCATGGTCAACAAGCTGTTGATGATGATACACAATTAATCATGATATTGAATCAATCAACTGGTGAATTGATGGAAATAACAGCTCCGAAAGGCATGGAAGTACAAGATGTAATCAATTCGTTAAATTTTACACCGGCTGTTGAAGATGTACAAATGGAAGTTATTGATGAACAATCACAACAATCGGCATTTGCTAACATCGTAGATGTTGCACAACCAGAACAACAAGAATCGACCAACGATATGAAACAGGAGCATAAAATCGTACCTACAAATGAACAAGAAGAGACAGCCGCTGCCATTGAAGTAATTGAACAGGTGAATGATCAAACTGCTTCATCAGTTGAACATGTGGTCGAAGAGAATCAACAACCTGTATCATCGACTGATAATCATGAAGCTGAAGTGGTCGTGGCTACTAATCAAGAAACGGAAACAACGACCGTACTAATACAGCAAGATGGTGATGATGATCATCAGGTAACACATCAGATTATTGAATCAGATGATCCAAATGGCTCACAGGCAATTGTATTGCCACCGGAATGTATCAACGAAGATGGATCATTAATATTGGATGCCGAGACATTGCAAAGGCTAAATTTGGCTATTTCCGTCGATGAAAATGGTACAATTACAACACCGGATGGTAACACTACATTCATCATCGATACATCGAAAGAATAATGTGAACATTTACGAATTAATCATTTCACATATTTCATACACATGTCATTTCTATTTTTTTTTCATTTTCATTATATCTACAATTCATTCATTCAACAATCTAATTCATATTTTCAATTTCAATCACTTCACACAATATATTTAGATTTATTTGCACCATCATCATGGTATATTTAAATTTCGACAAAATTTTATTCCCAAAAAACAAGAAGAAAGAAAACATCCAATTCAGCTGAACTGTTTGTGAGTCAACATTAACTATTTAGCTTTGTTCTTAGTTTCAAATCTTTTTTTAAGATTTGACATAAACATACACAATAAATACTACACATTAATGTTAACTGTTTATGATTTGCTCATGTCTAAAAATTTTGAGCAAAATCAAAATTGAGTGAAGAAAAAAAAATTTGTCACAATGCCCATAAAATGAAATTCATGAAGAATTTTCAAAAACAGTTTTGAATAAACTTTTATTTTTTAGTAATGACAATATTGGTGGTGATTCCATAATACTATAGATTGAAATTTAAAAAAAAAAATCCTAACGTAAATCGATAATATCAACACACAATTTATCATTAATAATCGTATGATCAGCAGAATGATAAAGACTTTGTTCATTTGTATGTGGATGGAATCCTTTTTCACGACATTTTAATATAAATTCTAGGCCATGCTCGGTGAGTGAATACATTTGAATCTCTGATGTTGTAGGTGCAACAACGATAGCGATTGCTTCCGGTAACATTTTCTGATATAATGCATGTGTATGAAGATCGATTGATGATAAGAAACTACGTTGTGTTGGATGTGTATGTATCCAACCCATTGTTATTAGATTATGTCGTTCTTGTTCGATTAATAATTCTTCTTCATTAATAGATGTACATGAATCTGATGTTCCAGTTTGTTTTGGTATTAATATATGTGTTATGGTAAAATTATCATTTTTTAATTGGCCACATAATATTCCACAGGTTTCAATATTACGATCTAAAGTAAGAAAGATGATCCAATGGAATGATTTATTCAAATAATAAATATAAATAATTTAAGAGTAACAAACCTGTATTTTGCTGAGCAATTTTGACGAATTTTTTAGTAAGCACTTGAAATGGTACAATCATCGAACGTAATGTATCAAGATCGACATCATCTAACAATGACATCGATGGTTTTGTTGAACGATCAATCACCGGTTTATGATGGGATTGAGTCTTTATTGGCTGATCTGTCGAAATTGACGAAGAATCTTCATCATCACTGATGAACTCATTCTTATCTTCGAAATTTTCATTCTTTTTATCGGCAAGTTCACGTTTTTTCTTATCAATCTGTGATTGTAAATCGGTAACATAATCTTGTCTTTTTTTATCCTCAAGATTTTGTTGATCTTTTTGTCGCTGTTCGATCAATGCTTTTTGAGCTTTGGTCAATTTTTCATCATAAATTTTCTAATAAAGTAAACAAAAAAGTTATCAATATTTGATCAATGTCATATATACCTTTTGGGTGAGATAATTTTCATATTCTTCTTTATATTTATTTTGTATTCGAATTTTAATCACTTCGGCAATTCCGAACAATGGTTTAAGTTTAGATCGAATGGATCGTTTATCCTCTTCATTGATTTCATCATATTGTGGATGTGAAGGTAAATTTTCAAAAAAAAGTCTAAATTTTTTATTTAAAATAAATATCAATCAATATTAATTTTAGGGTTTTTTTTCATCAAAAGATTAAATACGTTATATATCGCATGTATAAAACGAATGCTTGTTCCATATTCATTTCATCAAGATAAGTATTGGCCATTTGTAATAATTGACGACCGGACGAAATATATAAACGAATTGGAATTGAATGTTCGACGACAAAATTTTTGGATTTTTCCACTAAAAATTTCATTCGTTCTTCAGGATTTTTAACAATGGCCGGTGGCCGTAAATCATCGATGTTAAGTTCAATCGACATTTTCAAAACTAATAATGATAAAATTAATTTGTCTTTCAACGTTTGTGACGATGATGTATGTTTCTGGCTAATATGATTGAATATCGTTCTATATTCAATGGAAAATTTTGTTTATTATCAATATTTGATTTTAATGTGTTCTTGTTTATTATTGTATATCAATGATTAAATGTGAATTAAATGAATCATCATCATCATACATTTTAATAAAGATAAATAATAAATAAATAATAGAATAGATTGTTATATTGTTATAACAGTCCATATGGCATTGAGCAACAATCATTACATTACAAAACAAACAGGATTAAAATACGCAAACGCAAAATTATTTCGATGGAAAAAAACAACAATTCGAATCTATCCATCACCATCATCATGCATTCATGAAAGCTTTGTCATTATGAGATCATGTGAACTTCATCCACTCTTAACAGTAAAAGTGTTAACTTTAACGTATCAATTTTTTTATTATTTGGGGAAATTCTTCACATGCATTCATGTTCAAGTGTGTGGAAAAATATTTAACACTTTGTTAGATGAAAGTGGAGAAAATTCATATGATGATCCTCATTATGTATGTTTGAAATTTGATAAATGAGATAAAAATGATGATTTCTTTGATGGTTTCGGGTGCACCGATATAAAACAACTCATCCCTTATCATGGATGAGTGATGCTATTGACCATGAACGTTTGAAATTTAAAAAGTTTGGCCTTCATAACATTCAACAATATAAATATCTTTTTTCTTTGTTTGGCCCCTACTCTTGCCGACTGGAAATGTCTGGAATATTGAACATCATCATCATATTATATAATTTGATATTCCATGATCATGAGCTAGAACTTTTGTGTTGTCAGAAAAAAGCGCGATGAAAAATTTTCATTTATATATAGGATGCTTGTAAAGAGAATTTGGATATCCAATCCAAATAGAAAAAAAAATTGTCGGAAGTTAATTTCAAGGGCTTCATTTTTGTTTCATATATACTAAGTCACATATATTCAATGTTTCATTGCCATTTTCCATCTAAGAAAAAAATACACACACATTACAGCGGTAACTCGGTTAACGATGATGATGGTCACTATATTTTTTGTTATGATGAAGTCGTCACTATCATCATTCATTTCTATATCTATGTTTGTGTATTATTACGCAACCGATTTAAAAAACAGATAACAACTGTTCCGGAAACTATTGAATCGACCACGCAGCCACCCACACAAACACCAATCAACACGCATGAATTCAGTTTGCCATTCTATAGATTCGATTACGTAAACATGCCGCTAACAAAATATCATTATATTATATACGGTCTGTCGTCATATATGATCGATGATGAGTAATAATTATTTCTGAAAACAAGAATTTGATGATAAAAATAGCTTACAAATCAATTCATCCATGGTTCCAATCATCATGATCATCAATAAAATAATCATTTTTTCCGGCTACATAATTAATCAAAGTTAGAATGAAAAAATATTGATGACCTGTGTTTTGATGATGAAAATAATAATGATGATCAGATTACATTTCTTTTCAAATTATTATTATTTCGTTCCAAAATTGAATTAACTAGATTCGGTAAAAAGAATTTTTCCAAATTTTTTTTTATTGATATGTTTTCTACACAATTTGTAATTAGTTTTCTTCCTTACTCTATTCTATACAGCCTCTTTTGATTCAAATATTAATAGAATCATCAATCGAATTTTCGAGTAGTTTTAAGGCGGAGAAATGTCGAATTTTTGTCCTCATCTAATTTACCGAATCATTAACTATCCAGATTGCTTAAAGGCACGTTCATCAGAAAATAAAAATCAAATTAATCGACTTGATTTCACATATACTAAATGGCTATTTCGTGATTTACATGATGATTGTGGTTGTTTTACATTATTATCAATCACACACACACACACACACCATAACCGTTGCATATTATTTTTCCAGTATTCTGAAAAATCAATTTAAAACGGACGCCACCTCATAAAATTACCGATTAAAATCGAGAAAAAAAAACAAAAAATTAAAGGGTTGAAATAAATTAACATAACAGCTGTGTTTATACGATGAAAGTATATCCAGAAATTTTTTCGTTTACGGTTAAAAAAAAGTAGTGGTATAGTTTTTTTTCCCCATCAAATAAACAGTTGATTATTAGTCGTTTTTTTTTATTCATTCTTTACATTCTTGTATTACAAAATATATATATTCGTCGTTGTGTATAAACATAGTCATTAGGGAATTTATTTATTTTTTTTTTGTCTTGCTTTTAACATCATTTCGGATGAATGGGATAAAACAAAATCCTCATCAAAATCATTTTGTTGGGGGGGATTAAATCTACTCATCGGTATAATGTGTGTGTGAATGCGCATATAAAATCCATAAGCAATGTATGCAATCTTGTGTTTGTGTTCAAAAAAAAAAGTAATAAATAGAATTGACAACAAAAACAAAAAAAAAACCTGAATGAATTAACTTGAATGTCAGCTGATTATTTACAATTACCAACTGAAAATGTGTGTGTATTTTTCATTTGTTTGATGTTCATCAAACAAACAAACAAAAAAAAAATACCAATACTTTGTGTTTGAAATTTCCATAATCAGGTATGTTTTTTTTTCATTATTATTATTCGCTTTTTATGTTGGATTGTTGTTGTCGTTGTTTAGATGATATCAAATGATATTCATATGCTTCATTGACAAATACAATCATAATGTGATGAATTTTTAGATTTGTTTGATATTATAACCACCATTAATAACTATATGATCATCATCACATCAAACAAAACAGACAGATCAAACAAAAATCAACAAAACAAAACAAAACAAAAACAAAAAAAACAAGAAAAAGAATAATGGATGCTCATCGTTGTTGTTGACATGGAAATAATGACATGGCTATCTTTGTTTATTCGTTGTTTGAGAACGGTTTACCGATCTATCTATCTATATAATATAATTTTCTAAAGAAAAGAAAAAATAGACATAAATGAATCGAAAAAGAAGATGAAGAAGAAGAAAAAAAATTTAACTGATCCACTTTAAGTGTATCCAATATAGCACACATAGATAGATAGCCATATAATATGTCCGTGTGTTTTTTTTTTGGAACAAGAAGTAGTATTAAAATGAATATATGTGAAAAAAAATGTGAAATTCCTATTTTGAACGTTTTTCCTTGATTTTCATATATATATATTATGGTGGTTTTTTTTCTTTGTCTGCGTGCATGTGTATGGACAGAATTTTTTTTTGTTTTGTTTCGTTCTTCCATTTCATTTCATTTTTGGCATTGACGATTCCTATCTTCCCATGAATGTGTATATTGGTGTGTGTGTGTTACTCTCTCGTTTGGCATTGACTTAATTTCCTTTGGGTTTTTCTCTTTTTTTCTTTCCCAATGACGATCCAAAAAATGTTGAAACACCATACGGACATACCATACACACACACACACACACACACACAGACCAGACAAGATACATTCCATTGTTGATTGCTGCTAAAAGTGTCATTCTGTCCTGTGTTTTAGTTTCATCATCAGAATAGAATCAGAATCAAATACAAAAAAAAATCATCATTCTCTTTATATATTCTATGAGAAATGAGTGGGAGAATCAAACGACATTCAATCACATCACATAACAATAAAGCAATTGGTCAATTGTGGTGTTTTATTTTTTTTTTCTCTTTCTCATTTTTTTTTTGTTAATCATCACTACAACCAAATCATCATCATCATCATTATAATTAATAATAATAATAATCATATATATCGCCCATAGTGATGTTTGTTGTGTTTGTATAACTGACAATCTGATTGTTTTTGAAACCATAACATAATTTTTGATAAATTTTTGTTTTTTTTTTTTTGGATAATTCTTGAGAGCCACGGCAACAACAACAACTAACTGTAACAATTTGATTGATCATCACCAACATTTTATGTATTTGATGATATTTTAATCAAAATAAAAATCTTTTTTTTTCTCCCCTTGAAACAGAAAACAAAATATTAACGTCAACATAGTATAGACCAAAAAATCTATCATCATCATCATCATCATCATCGCATCTATCACTATTTTCAAGCAATAAATAAAAAATAAAACTAAAGTCAATGTAATAATATATATTGTGAATTATTTGCAAGCTCATTCTTCACTTCTACATTCATTCATTCATTCATTTTCATTTTTTATTCATCGTCATCATATATACAAAAGCCCTATAGGCGACAAATTGATGAAAAAAACAACAACAACAACAGCAGCAGCAGCGACAACCACCAATAGTTCATTGAAAACATAAATTTTCATTTTTTTTCTCGATTTGTTTTTCCATCTCTTTCTCTATCACAAAAACAAATCTGTATATGTGTGTGTGTGTTATATACTTGAAAGAATTGAATGCAAAAAAAAACTTCAAGAATCAAGAACAGAATCTTATGAGCAGAACATTTTTTTTTGTCATTACAATTTTTTTTTTTGCATAAGTGTGCAGATATTTTATTAATAGAACGTCATCATCAGCATCAGCTTGCCTCTCAAACCTCTCAGCGTATTGTTATCATTGTTAGACGTTGTACAAAAACAGAGGGAAAGAAAAAAATTTTTTTTTTCTCTCTCAAAACCATCATCACTAGACGACAACATTCCATCATAGAGGAGAATATTCTTCATTATTTTTATTCATTTTTTTCGTCGTCTTCTTCTTCCGTTTGTAAGCAAAAAAAAAATTGAAATCTAGTACACAGACTACTTTTTTTTCTAATTTGAATAAGTAGAAAAGAATCTGTTTCAATCATTCATGTTTTATAATTGTGAAAAACAAGTGAAGAAAAAGACGAAAAAGTGAATGAAAAGAAATAAATCAAAGTGATCTTCACCGAATTAGAATTTTTTTTTAATTCAAATAAATGTGAGACAAAATTTGTTTGTGTCATCATCATTAAAAGGACCAAATTAATTTATTCGATTGCCAGACGATCAATTTTTTTTTGAAAATTTATCAAAAAAAAATTTCAAATTTAACTAAAGAATTATATTTAATTAATCAAGAACAAGAACATCAACATCTGTCTTTATCATATATTCGTGGGGCCGTAACTGTATTTGGAATAAATAAATATACATCCAGGATAAAACGCCCAACAAAAAAAAAACTCTTGCAGCTTTTTTTTCATCGATGTTTAATTTGTTTTGTGCATTTGTAACTCTCATTCTTCTCTCGAATCATTATCATTATCATCATCATCATCATTGACACACGAAAACAATCTTTTCATTGGGAATTTTTTTTTTATTTTGTTTCTGTTGTTTGTCCAAAGTTTTGTTTTAATTTATCATATTCGAAAACAAAAATAATAAAAGCTCGATTTAATTCGGCATTCATTTTTTTTATAACAACAACAAAAAATTGAAATAAAATTCATAATTACTCGCCTCCGTCCTAACAACAACAACAACAATGGCATTAGCAGGATTGAAAAAACAATTCAACAAAGCCAATCAGGTAGGTGTTTTTTTGGATTCGTTGTTTTTTTTCTCTTGAATGATCTATTTATAGAATGCTATCCATTACTATATGATTTAAAAAAAAAAAAAAAATAAATTCAGTTTATAGAATCGGAAATAAGGCAAAAAAATGTTTTAGTTTTTCTTTGTTGGCTGATTTCAGTTATATTGAACCAATTGTATTGGAAATCGTATCGATTCGGATTGTATACAAAAAAAATATATTATTCAGTCTCTGCATAGAAATTACAATTTAATAGGATTTTTTTTTCAAGAATGGAATTCTCATGTGAATTTTATGGCTTTAAAATAAGCTGATGATGATGATGATGACTTTTTTTTTGATATTATTTTGTTCTATGATTCATATTGTATCAAATCAGGAATCTCATTTCTTTTTATTTGATTTTTACTTTTTTTTCAAATATGAAAACTAAATCCATTTTGATTCCATTATTTTTGTTTTCATTATACCCACAGTACATGAATGAAAAGATTGGTGGCGTTGAAGGAACAAAATTTACCGATGAATTCACTCAACTTGAAAGGGTATTGTTGTTTGTGTGGTTACCTATATTATTTCGGTTATTTATTTTTGTTGATGATTTTCATTTAAATAGAGGACCGATCTTACCTATGAATTGGTAGATGAATTGATCAATCGGACCAAAGAATATTTGCAGCCCAATCCAGGTATGATGACTTAATTTTTTTTGGGTTTATCAATTTTTTTAAACCCCGTCTATTCTCAGCTTCACGAACAAAGCTGATGGTCAGTTCAAAACTGAAAGGTGCACCCGGTAAACCGCATTCATATCCACAACCAGAAGGCATTTTGGCCGATGCCATGTGCAAATATGGAAAAGAGGTTAATGATGATTCCAATTTCGGTATGTTCAATCAATTTTTTTCATTTTGTTTATCAATGAAATAAAAACATTCATTTTTTAAAAATGTAGCAAAAAGTTTGGCTGAAATGGGTGAAGCTTTACGTGAAATGGCCGAAGTTAAATATGCACTTGAAGATAATGTTAAACAGAATTTTCTGGAACCATTGACACATTTGCAAGCAAAAGATTTAAAAGATGTTCTGGTATGTTAATAAATGTTCCCTTTTGTTAATATTCAATTTTATTCAATAAATCAATTGTGTGTTTTATTTTCTCTATTCTAGTTTCATCGTAAAAAATTAGAAGGACGACGATTAGATTATGATTGTAAGAAACGTAAACGACAAAAAGGTACACATTTCAGTGAAGACGAAATACGTATGGCTGAAGAAAAATTGGAAGAATCATATAATTTGGCATCGATGGGCATGCACAATCTATTACAAAATGAGATTGAACAATTGTCACAGATTTGTGTACTATCCGAAGCATTGTATGAATATCATAGTCAATGTGCAAACATTTTGGAATCATTAAATGCTCGATTAATGGAAATGTAAGTGAAGTTTTTATTTTTATTTTTCATTTAATAATATGTTATTATTATTATATCAAAAAAAAAAAAAAAATAGAAAAAATGGAGCAGCCCAGCGTACATTTCAGCCATATATACCGAAAAAATTACATGAATTGAATCTCAATGTAACAAGCATTGGCCATGATGATCTATCACCCGGTGACGCACAAATGATGAATGGTTCGAAATTTTTTATTAATTCCTGTGATTTTTTAAACAATAATAATAAAAGACATACTGTTGCTGCTGCATCCACCACAATCAACAATCATACGACAACGAAAAAAACTTCATCCTCAACCCATTCATCCCCATTGTCAATTAAATCGGGAAAATTTTCCGATGGTTTTAGCTCGAATAGCAACAGCAATAATAATAATAACAGTACAACAGCCTATCTATTGAGAGAAAAAACTGGTCAACATAAAACTTTGTCACATAGTAAAAGTTTATTAAATGTATCGAATAGCAATAATAATACTTATGGTGGTGGTGGTCCAAATTCTGTTTGGGCCAGTTGGGATGATAATGATCCACCATCACAAACTAGGAATGATAATCATACAAATAGTGGTAATGTTATTGTTAGTGGTAGTAATAAATATGATCTATTAACATCGGGAATCAATTTTAATACGACCAGTATTGATTGGAATCAATGTAAAACAAATGACAATAAACAAACGACAATGAACAACAGCAACAATCTTTCATATAGGAATTCTTCATATCATCCATCAACTACAAGTAATAATGATTATATATCTCTTATATATACACTTTCTTTCACTGAATATTCTTTTTCTTCTTCTTCTTATTCTTATTTATCTTCATGATCATATAATCCATTTATTACTTTTCGCTTACACATTTTTTTACATTTTCAATTTTTCTTTTGATGAACGAGACATTAGGGAATATTTTTTGATGTGAATTTATAATGGCGATGACTGTGGTTGGGCAGCTTTTATATGAACCAAAAAAAAAAAAAAAAAAAAATCTAACTACCACTATCCTACTATCCTTGTTTTCATCTTTGACTAACTAGAAATTGATTTTTCATCTTTTCTATTTTTTCTTTTCTTTTTTTTTCTACATTCTTTCATAAATTTCAAATAACAACAATAATGATAAGAATGAATGAAAACAATGATAGCCACTTCTCCATCCGTGGAGAGTCCGCCAACCAAACCGACAAATCTTTTTCTGGACACTTCAAAAGCCAATGCAAATGGTATTTCAGCTAAATTATATTCATTATTAGGTCTTTGGTTTGGTTTTATTTTTTTCAGTTGTTTTTTTGTTTCACCCATTATTATCATTAGATTGCTATAATTAACGCTTTTTAAATGATAACTATAAATTAATGCATTTTGCCATTTTTTATGAATCATTTTTCCCTTTATTCCCAATCGGAAACACTCTCGTTCATTTTACAACAAATCAACACGCTTTTCTGTTAATGTGTCTTGTTGCTTGTCCATTATGAATGTCTTCATCGTTTTCTCTCACTATCTATCTCTATCTCTATCTCTGTCTTGTTGTCATAAATAATTTTCCTTCATTTATCTTCACTTCTAAACAAAAACAAAAAAAAACATTCAATATTATCAATCAAAAGCCTCACCTCTTCCTTCTCCTGTTCGTTCTCCAGCTCGTACACCGACCGATTCACGTGGGCCATGTTGTCAAGCTCTTTATGATTTTGATGCTGAAAATGAAAATGAAATTAGTTTCAAAGAAGGCGATATCATACAATTGGTTACACAGGTGGATGAAAATTGGTATGAAGGTTCAGTTAATGGTCGTACTGGCCTATTTCCAGTATCATATGTTCAAGTATTGGTCCCCATATAAACAACAACAACAACAACAACAACAACAACAACAACAACAACAACAGCAACAATAACAATCAACCCAATTAACATCATTTCAAAACAAAATTAATTGTTATAAAACCATCAGAATTGATTCGAAAAAAAGAGAATTGTATTTACTTGTTGTTTTTACAATTGTCATTCAAACAACAACAACAACAACAAAATTAATTTAAATCTTATCTACTATTAAAAATAATTATCTTGTTGATTAATTTATCGATTTATTATCTGGTAAGTACAATATTCTCATTGACTATTCGGTATTAACTTTTACTTTTTTTTTCTTGAAACAGATTTTTTCTCCATCACTTTTTCACCCCATCCCCCACCGCAACAATTTA
This sequence comes from Dermatophagoides farinae, assembly GCF_024713945.1. Lineage (NCBI taxonomy): Eukaryota > Metazoa > Arthropoda > Arachnida > Sarcoptiformes > Pyroglyphidae > Dermatophagoides > Dermatophagoides farinae. The sequence continues at coordinate 6,288,312 of NC_134678.1, forward strand.
AACCTTCCCTCATTTGATCTGTTTATGTGTGTGTGTAAGATTCGTGTTTTTTTCTTTGTGTGTGTGTGTGTGCAAGCAAAACAATCCGAGTGAAATTCTACACATTCGAATCTATTTTATATTTTTTTTTTCAAACCATTGAAATACTCATCATCAATATATATTATTGATTGGCAACAAAAAAAAACTTGTGAATTGCACAGCAACAAATATTATAAATAATAAATTTAAATTGTAGTTGAATTTTTTTTTCTATTGAAATTTTTCTTGATAAATTCAATAACACACACATACACACTCACACTGACAATACAGATTTCTCTTATATACCTGCGTTTTTTTCTAGAAAAAAATGTTTATTCTTTTCCCGTATGTTTCCCGGATTGATATGTTTTTTTTCTGTTGTTTGGTTTTGTTTCATTGAACAGATAGATAGATCATATAGTATATCAGGTCGGTTATAGATTTATATCAATGAAACATTTTTTGTTTTCACTTTAACCATCTCATTACAACCACAACAGATTCCTCAAAACCATCAACTTGTGTTCGGATTTGATTTCATGATATTCTTGCAACAACAACAACAACAACAACAATTTTAATTGAGATTATAGTTTGTGTATTCTTGTTCTCTCTCTCTCTCTCTCTGTGTGTGTGTGTGTGTGTGTGTATTTGTGTGATCTTTCAATTCTGATGATAATGATATCGGAAATGCATATCTGAAATAATTTTAGAAGAAAAAATGTTTTCAACTAGTCATTCGAAAAAAAACATGCCCGATAATTTTTTTCTTTCTCCTTGGATTCAAAATCCAAAATATATTCTATTTGATTCTTTTAACGCGTGCGCACCAAAAAAAAAAATTTTTGTTTGTCCATAAAATTCAAATATTTTTTGAAATTTTTTCCGTTTGTTTGAAATCTAATTAATTAATACAAAAATGTAAAAAAAAATGTCCGTGTCATAATTGTCAAAGAAAATATTACAAAATTTAAATTAAACACCTACATACCATTCATAATGGCAATAATAATTTTCATCAATCATCACTATCATCATCATTATCGTCAAAATCAAACACAATTATGATGATCATAAATCAAAAACGAAAACCCTTAATGGAACGTTCTAACGCGGTTACAATTACATTACTTTGTTGATATAATAAGATGAACAACAAAATTTACAATTGACAGAATTTCACATTTTTGTCACACACACAAACACACACACCACAGACAAAAACATTGCTCGAATTTTTCACACTAAATACATTGTGCACACATCAATCATTTTACATACAAACACACGCACCAATGAATGTTTGAACAATTTGAATTTTTTTTTTTTTTTTGCTCTTCAGTCAATGACAATTATCATCAGTATAAGAAAAACATCATCGATTGTCATCTCATGGATCTCATTACCATTACCAGTCATTCAATCCAACAATCAATCAATCAAACAAACAAACAAAAATGGAAATTTGGAAAAAAAACGTCAATTCGATCCTTCAATCTCATCATGGTTTCATTCATCATCCAATGGATGAGAGACAAAAATTTGCTAAAAAATTCTAGTTATTTAGATTCACACATCAACCAAAAATATTTTTTGTTTTCTCGACTTTGAATTAATTTTGGCCAATCATTGATAACAAGAAATTATTTTCATTATTTTTTCATTTTGTTTGCTTGCATTCTTTATGGATTTCTTCTTCTTTTTTTTCGGAATTTGTTGTTTCATTTCTTCTTTATCATAATCATCATCAACATCATCTTCATCATGGATAATATTGTGATCTTGTCGTTTGGATTTTTTCTTTTTGCTGTTCTTTATTTGTCAAACTAATTCCAAAAAAAAAACAAAACAAATGCTAATTCTATCTAAAAAAAAATCTTAATCTGTATTCAATAATTATATAATTTTCTGATTCTGATTGATTGAAACACAACACGACATACACGATAAACAAAAAAAAATCTATTGAATTGATTGATAATAATAAAAACAGAATTTATTTGAGTGTTTTTATAACAGCAGTAATATTTTGTTGTTGTTGTTGTTGTTGTTGTTAATTATCATGTTTAGTCGTCACCCATGCTAATGCCCATTTAAGATTGGTAAGCATAAATTTTAATGCTTTTGTCCAATTTTCTTCAGTGTTAATAGAGATCCTATTGAATTTTGAATGAAATGAATGGATGAAAACAGGAAAAAAAATTTATGAACAGGGACTTACTTGATCGAATATCGAACGTTATTGGTTTTTTCATATATTTCTCCTTTCGAATGCATTCTATAAAAAAAGATTCAATGATCAATATGACCAAATAAATTATTCAGTTTAGTTTGTCTTACTCATATGGTAATTTAAAATTTCGATCTTGAAGTCGTATTTCATCGTAAAATTCTTGTAAACAATCAAGAAAGGCGACCATTGCTTGATCGAATTTTTGATGAAAATAATATTTAATACCACCGGCTGTATATAACGGTAATTGTTTCGATTTATCATCCAATGATTCGATGAACGAGAAATTTCCGTAAGGCACAATTTTATATCGTTGAAAAGTGAATCCAAGTTTTTTAGCTAACGATACTAACAATAATGCACATTGTCCCCAGGCAGCATTGATTTCTTGCCATTCAACCTGAATGTTGGGCAGACGTCCTAAACGAAATCCATTTATCGTACCGAATGGACCAGTATGCCATATACAGAATGTCAGATTGAAAACACTGGTACGTTTAAGTCGGGCAAAATATTCTTTGGCATCACGAATTTTATTCTCCAATGTTCTATATTCTTCTTCACATTGAAAATAATTAAATTTCAATGCATTATATTCTTGAAAATATCTTTCGGTAGCAATTTCCGATTGTTTCAATTCATTTTTTCGACTGCTTCAATTGTTTATCCAATGATTGTTGTTGCTCATTGAGATCTTTCAATTCGACAATCAAATCTGATTGTGTCTGGTATAATTCTTTCAATCTAGCTTGTAGATTGTTCACTTCTTCATCGGTGGTGATCGATGATATATCTTGTTCGATTTTTTTCTTATATTCACTGAATTCATTACATTCCTGTTCTAATATCATCAGCTGTTTGTCCATTTGTTCGATAACAAAATCAGCACATTCTTCACATAATGGATGATCAATATCCGATTGATCAGATAATATATCGAACAATTGAATTTGTAATTTAAGATCTTTACTACTTTTACTATGTGTATTTGATGATTGATCAAAACCGGAAAGCAATGTTGATGTGACCAGCGTGGATGGTAATGAACCATTATTGGAATCAGTAACCGGATTGATTAAACTATAATCACAGTCGTTGAGTTTTTTATTTCGAAATGAATGTATTGTTTTATATATGACATGTGAATTGGATTTGGGCCCATCATTGGAACCGGATGGATTATCGTCATCGATTCGTATTCCCGTCGTTTTATCTTCGGATGATGATGAATCTCGATTTCTTGAAATTAGATCTTGAAACGTTTCCTTGGTTATATTATTCAAAGTTTGATGAAGTCGTAATGGCTGACAACATCGTTGACAACTGAAATTCACATCAATCGATAAGGGTTTTTTATCTTGATGATTTTCCATTGTATTTCATCGGAATAAAGGCCAAATGATCCAGATGAAAGAATTTCGTCGTAAATGGATGGTTGGTAAACAAATCCCATAGAAAAAAGAGTAAATTGAAGACTACTCTCTAAATTTGAGCATTTTACTTGACAGTAACGGCATCTATTGGTAGGAAGTACAAAATTTAATCTCTATTTTCACTTGTGTGCAGCTGTTTAATTTATTGTAAAAATAGTGGTCACTTTGTTGCACACGTTTTTATTTGGTCCATCAATCGATATGATGATATAATTGTTTCGTGATATTGGAAAATTTTCTTGATTTATTCTGAAAAAAATGCCACCAAAAAAGAAGCCTGATACAAGTAAAAAAGCCGATCAAAAGAAAAAGGAGAAAATCATTGAGGTTCGTTGATGCTTTATCAATTTGATTCAAATAATAATTGAGTCGTGTTCAATATTGTGTTTAGGATAAAACATTTGGTTTGAAAAATAAAAAAGGTGCCAAAACACAGAAATATATCCAACAGGTTCAACATCAAGTGAAATATGGCAACGCACCGAAAAAAGTTTGTTATTCTATCACAACATTTATGTTTGTTGAACATAGATTCATGATTTTTTCTTTTAGCATCAAGATCAACCAACTTTATCGAAAAAAGATGAAAAGAAAAAAGAGCTCGAAGAATTGAATCAAATTTTTCGACCAGTAGCATCGCAAAAAATCGACAAAGGTGTTGATCCAAAATCGGTGTTATGTGCCTTCTATAAATCGGGGCAATGTTCGAAAGGTGATAAATGTAAATTTTCACATGATTTAACCATCGAACGTAAAAGTGAAAAGAAAAGTCTATATTTCGATGCACGAAACGAAGATGACAATATGGAAAATTGGGATGAAGATAAGCTGAAAGAGGTGGTCGAAAAGAAACATGGTGAACGGGAGAAAAAACTACCATCCACGGAGATCATCTGCAAATATTTCCTCGAAGGTATGATGATAATGATGATTATGAATAATGGAAAATTATCTCAAACAAAAGTTGGATAATTTTCTTCTCGAGTAGCTATCGAATCGAATAAATATGGTTGGTTTTGGACTTGTCCAAATGGTGGTGATAATTGCCATTATCGACATGCGTTACCGCCTGGATTCGTGCTGAAAAAGGATAAAAAGAAAGAGAAAAAAGAGGATATCACCATTGAAGAATTGGTCGAAATTGAACGCAGCAAATTGGGCTATAATCTTGCAAAAATAACGCTTGAAAGTTTTAACGAATGGAAAAAGAAGAAGAGGAAGGAGAAACAAGAAAAAGATCGTTGTGAAATGGATAGGAAAAAAGCTGAATATAAAGCGGGCAAGAATATTGGACTCAGTGGTCGTGAAATGTTTACATTCAATCCGGATCTGGCCGCTGATAATGATATGGATGAAGGTGAAGCAGCCATGGATATTGTACGCGAACAAGAGGATAATGATGATAATGACATTGTCAAAGAGATCGATATCGAGGAGATTACACATATGGCCAAAGAATCTGATAATTCTGGTACACAATGTGCGGATATGAAACGAAATTTTACACAATCCGATGATGATACTGATAAGCAACAACAAAGGATAACTAACAATGAATCGAATGATAAAACTAATGTCCAACAACAACAACAAAACAATGATGATGATGATAATGGTGATGATATAATCAATGAACCAATCGATGAATCATTATTTGCCGAAGAAGCCGAACTATTGGAAGATCTAGAAAATGAACTAGAAGCTGTCAAAATTTAAAATTAAAAAAAAAATTATTTAAAATTTTCCTTTTCGCCCTAAATCTTTACATTTGTCTTTGACACATGATCAAATTGAAAACATTTTGAAAATGTAAATTATTCTTTCCTTCTTCCTCCTACACCGAATACATGTACGTTTGTTTGGTATGATGAAATATGAATCACAAATGATTATCATTTCCCTAAAATAAAATAAAAAAAATTTTTATGTGAAAAATGGAACAAAAAAAAAGTGTGAATACCATTAATGATGATGATGATGATATACATCATCTTGTTTCTTTCTTTTTTTTTTGGTGACATCATTTCCATGTCATCATCATCATCATTATTATTATGGAACATTGTATGTGTGATCGAGCATTTTGGAACAGTTTTTTCCATTAGAGACACAGATTTATATTTTGAATAAATTCATTATCTAATTTTCATTATTATATTATATCATAATAAATGTACTGTGCTGGATATGGAAGATAATTTTTCGAGTTTTTTTTTCCTCTCATTCTTATTAACGTGGGTTTTTTTTCTTAATGTTTCAATGATGATTGAATTTGTTGTTCATTTGTGTCGTCGTCGTCGCTTTCTTGTGACAATTTGTAACTTTAGAAATTTGCAATTCACTTTTTTTTCGTATTCGTCAATTATTTTAATTATTATTATGGTGATATATTTTGTGTCCATAATTTGGTCCACGATTTTCTGTTGGATCAGAAACAAAAAAAAAATATTCTCATATTTAGAACGTAGTTGATTAACATGATTAAAAGATTCGGTTGAATGAATCATTCATCAACGACAACAACAACAACAACAACAACAGAATCTAAATCAAACCTAATTATGAGCCAAAAAGAAAAGAAACAGATATAATTTGATCAAATCAAATTGTCCATATGTTGTGTGTGTATGTGTGTTCTAATTAGGTAAATGAAATTACAATTTACAATCACCGATCATTCATTCAACAATGAATCTTATGATATTGGTTCACTAGCATTTGAATGTGGCAAAAAAAAGTTGCAAAAATTTTTGTCGACCTCGAATACAGTAGAAATAAACACGCAACAGAACACTGGTTATGGTTTTCAATGATTATGTCTATGTTTTTTTTATTATGTCGAAAAATATAATCATTTTAAAATTGTCACGAAATTCAAATCAAATGAAAAGAAAGAATAAAAAAGATTAAGGCTGAATGAATTTTTTTTTTCAGGGTAAAAAAAAAGATCGACCATCGAAGAAAATTGTTTCAACAATTTTTTCCACTTACAAACACAGAATCTAATGATGATGATGATGATGACAAGTATTTCTAAGTAAAAAATTTGAAACGTGATTGTGCCGTATACGACATTAATCATTCGAATTCGAACAATAACATATCAAGATGGTTATATAAGTAATGAACGTGGACGTACGAATGAACAAATGAACGTGATGAATCAACGTTCCATAAAATATAATAATCCAACCTTCAAAATATCTAAATCCACTATAAATATTAGACACACACACACACACACAGTAATAGCATGATGAAAAAAAAATTTCAAGAGCTAAATTTATCTGTTAATTTTTTTTTTTCATTCGAAATTCAATGACAATTCTTAATTCTTTGATAATTGATCACAATGATCATCATCATCATCAATTGATGGTGATGACCTAACAATTGTTTGACCATCATCATCATCATTATTATGAGAATTACGTGCAATATTATTGGCCATCATCATCATCGTCATCATCATCAAAAAAGGCAATAATCAAACATTAAGGTGTTAAAATCCTGTTAATAATGATGATGATGATGATCGTTTTGTTCCATAGTTATAATTGTTTCCAATTGTTTTAAAAACGATCATCGAACATCCATTATTATTATTATCAATTTAATTGGTCAATCAAAACAATAGCGAAAAAAAAACAATAAAAATTTTCAATGATGATGTGATCACGATAATCATGATAACCTTCAATTTGGGAATTACATCATCCCGAAAAAAAATGGATTAGAACTATTTTTTTTCTGTTTAGATTGGTAGATTTTGTTTGGTAAAAAATACCATACTATTGTTGATCAATGATGAAATATTTGAAAACTTAAAACATCCACATAATTTCTCCCATTCATCATCATCATCATCAATCGTTTGAAATGGTCATCACCAGTTTAAGAGAGTTTCTTCGATCAATTGAAATAAAAATTGTCGGTCGATTATTTATTATTATTATTATTATTGCTCAATGGATTTTTATCGACATGATCCAAATTGATGGGTATAATGATGATACATTGGTTATAAAAGTTATGGATGGACATTAATTTATTTGGAACAAAAAAAAACGGATGTCAGTTAGTATAATTCTTAATAATACATGTGGGAGATAGTTTGATTCTTTTGATTGATGTCGATTTTTATCATCATCATCATCATCATCACCAGTAACTAAATAGACAAAAGAAAAATCAATCAAAAAAGGAAATTGCTCGTTTTCTCGCATGCGACACACACACACATTATTATCATTTCATACAGAATTATTTCTACAGCATTCAGCCAATTAAATCAATAATCAATTCACACATTCACAGGCAAGAGATAGCTAAGATTCATGCTTACTCGAATATAATAAATTATGACATTAATATATCAATTCCGGATACAATGGGAAAAAAAATGTTGGCCATTTTTATCATCACATAATTTGATGAATGAAACATAGAAATTCCAAAAAGTTTCTAAAAAAAAATTTTTTTTTCATCTCAAAACAAACTGAAATGTAATTTTCTTTTTTGTTTTTGTTTCCTCTATGTGCTCTACACACACACACACACACACACACACACACACACACACACACACACACACGCACTGAGTTATTTTCGAATCAAAAACCAATATTCGAGAATATTCTGCTCGAAGGCTGTTTCATCATCATCATCATCGTCGTCGAATTTTGACATTATAAATTTTGTTATTTCCGCCACACCATCACCACCACCACCAAAACAGAAACAAAAAACTTAATCAGCGTTTTTTTCACATTTCAAATACGAATCAACTATCAAAATTTTAGTGACGGAACCAAAAAAAAAAAAAATCATTGGAAAATAAAATAAAAATGAAATTATCGCCTACACTAGGCACCAAAAAACATATAATTAGACTATTCATATATATTCTTGTTTTTTTTTCAAAATTCAAAAATAGATAGTGTCGTGCCAACAAGACAATTTTTTTTCTGTTTCTAACTACCAGAATATCAGTAGTCAGTCCTTTTTTTGTACCAAATGAAAAAAAAATTTAATTTAGTCCAAAAAAAAAAAAATTTCCTTCCAAAAAATTTTCTTTAAACATTGAAAAAAGAATTTCAAAACACTGTCACACTTGTGATTTCAAAAAATGTCTATGTATAATTTGATTTGAATACTTTTTGTCGTCGTCGTTGTTGTTGTTGTTGTTGTTTCAATTTTGATTTTGAAGCTAAAATTCCAAAAAGAGAAAAAAAAATTCGAAAAAAATGGCGCAAAAAAATTCATCTCACAGATTTCTAAATTTATTCATATTTTTATCATTCCAATAATAATGATAAGATTGCCTGTCACAGCAATAATCATTTGTTGTTGTCAATTATCAATACATATCAAATGGCCGATTATTATTATTTATCACATCGTTCTTCATTAATAATCATATTTTGATTTTATCAAAGAACAACAGAAATAACATTGAAAAATGGTCAAAACATCGAAAAAAAAGAAGTTATTTTTGTTTATACCCATTATTAATGGTCGTAGTGATGATGATAATAATGGATGAAAACAAAACATTTATATATCAATTCAATTTTTTATTGGTTATTTAATGGTTTCATTTTTTTCCTGAAAAAATTTCCATCATCGAAAGTTGTTATTGTTGTTGTTGTTTTTTGCCCACCCATTATCAATGAGTAAATATTAAATTGTTTTTCTCATGAAAAAAAATAATATCAAAAATTCATTCATTTACAATAATAACATGATGATGATGATGGTGTTTTTTTTTCTCTCCATTTCTCACACAATTTTAAATGTTGTTTTTTTACCACCAATTCAACGAAATCATCATCACCATCATTGAAATTCATAACGAAACAAAACAAAAATGAAAATAAAAAAGGAACGGTTTCGTTTTCACACACACACACACACAAACACAAACAATATTTACTCCCACACACACACACACACACAGAGACCAAAATATGAATAAATGAATGAAAATAAAGCCAAGACCCTAAAGAAAGGACTGAAAAAGAAAGAATGAAAAAAAAAATTTTTTTGATGATGATAATAATCATGGTCGAGAATCATCACTCACAGCAAATAAACGGCAAATGACGGCAGTGGTATCAACAACAACAAATAAACTAAATTTAGTTTACTTTTTAGATGAAATGAATGGAAAATTTTCCTTTTCATTCATTGATATTTCTGGATCACACTCGTAGCCAAACATCAACAATGGCCGAATCAAAAAAAAAAACGAAAAAAATCATTGGAAAAACTGATGAATTCAATTCAATTTTCATTCGTTGATGAATCTGTGAAAGTACATACGCACACACACACAAATGGCGATCATCATCATCATCACTCGAACTAAATTTTCATTTATTTTTCACAATTGAAAAGAAAAATTGACAATAAAAGCAAAAAAAAACCATTATCTCCATTGGTGATGATGATGATGATGATGATAGACCATATTAAGATGGTGATGGTGCTATGTGTGTGACAATTATGGTGAAAACAATATTTGATTTTGGTTTTCTAATATTTGAAAGGAAAAAAAATCTGTGTGTGTGAATTGGATTTTCGAGAAAAGAAATTTTTTTCGATGATAATAACGTTTTTTTTTTTTTTTGGTAAAAATTATTTTAAATTTACAAAAATTGGCTACAGGTGGCTGATATTGATCCAATATGTCCACATTATTTTATCTGGCCACTTGTGAATTGGTTGTGTGTGTGTGAATATTTTTTTTTCACATTCATCTCCACTTTAAGTTTGTTTATTCAATCATCATCTGCTACTACTCTTACAGTATTCACATAAATGCTACACTTATGGATCTATATTGATGATGATCTTGATCGGCCAAAAGTGTTTCTAATGAAAAAAAAAAATTTTCGGGTAAATAACATCATCATTTCTTTTTTTTTTTTTTTTTTTTTTTGAATAGCGTCATCGAAAATAAAATAAGCCACCACTTTTGAAATTTTTTTTTTGGAGAAAACGATATTCAAATTTAGGGAGAAGGAGATTTTGTTGTTTACCGTACTTTACTTATGCTAATGGCTGCTACTGTGATAATCGTTTTTTCATTTTCCATTTTGGTGGAAAATTTTTTTTTTTTATATCTCTTGACCGTCAACGAATTATATTTGATCAAATATTCTACTTCACAGTTACCATTTTTTCAATTTTACCTTTTTTTACAATTTCATTTTTAAATTATAATTTGAATCAATCAATGTAATTTTCGTTTGAATCAATAAAATCGATGATGATGATCAATAAATAAAAAAAAAACACACACACACACACGATCAAATGAATCAAATTTATTTTTATTGAATTGAATCGAATTTATTTCATTTCATCTAATTTCATTTCAAAATTTTTATTCACCATTCACAATGTGTTATGCACTGTTTAAAAATATCATGACAATTTTCATATATATTATTGATACAATGATACAATAATAAGAAAAAAAAATCGAATCAAATCAAATCAATCAATATATATAAATGTGAATTCAATGAATATCGATTGGCCATACACATATTCAATATATATAAATATATTGATGAATAATATAAAAATCGATTGGTTGAAATCTTTGGATGAATAAATATATGAAATGTTTATGGTGTATGTAATATTTTCTTTTTCTTTTTTTTTCATTTTTTGTTTCATTTGAAAATAAGCCGGCTCGTTCAATGTTCAATGGTCTAGATAGAGATGAATGAATGAATGAATGAATCACCATTTGAAATCACAATTGTTAATGGTTTGCTTTTGTTATTGTCGTTGTCGTTGTTGTTGGTGTTGTTGTCGATGATGTTGGATCGACCAATCATGGCTGAATAGATAGATAGATAGATAGATACATACATGCAGAAAGCTAGTTTTCTTTTTCGGTTTTGTTAAACCAAGAATTGAAATTTATTTGTGCGAAATGAAGCGAAACAACAACAACAACAACAAAAATTCGTTTGTTCCATAGAATCATTAAGAATTAGTCTTGTTATTTGTCGACACATTGTCGGATTGTATAAGAACCAATACATCATATATTCAATAAATAATAATTACCCAATCGATTAACGATTAAAAAAAAAATTCTGGTTTCAATGTTTTCATCATTTTTTTTCATCTATGTTTTAAACGATGATGACACAAACAATCGATTAATGATAGCATCATTGTTGATATTATACAAAGTCAGGCGATCATAAACATTAATGTTTTTGAACGAAAAAAAAGGTGAAAATGGATCATAAAATGAGGATCATCATTTAGTTTGATATAGTTAAAAATTCGAATTGAATAAAAGTTTTTTTTGTTTGCGCAATAAACACATTGATAATGGTGATGATGATGATGCTGTTCCAATGGTGAACGATTATGAATTTTTTTTTTTTTTTGCTCAATTTAATTCATCGTTCATATTTGCTATTGCTGCTTCAATGTTGTATACATCGTCATGTTTCGCGTGAAACAGTTTACAGTAAATTAACTTGAATGAAAATTTTCGTTTTTGATTTTGGCTTGACTTGACTTGACTTGATCATCATCAATATCATTATGGTAAGATATATTCACTATAGTTCATTTCATAGTAAATTTGTCGACTTTTTCCATCATTGACTTTACACGTTTGTTTTGTCGTTTGTTGTTGTTGTGGTTGCTTTTACCATTGGCATTATCATAATTATAATGCGATTTCATTGGGATTTGATTGTATGTGTGTGTGTGTCTGTCTGTTATTCGATACTTGTATATTTCACAATGATTGACATTCAATTCAACATTGTGAGACTGGATTCGGTGGAAAATAAAACACCAATTTTCACGCGTAACCTGTCTTTTGGAATTTATTTATTTTTTTCTTTGTTGTCCTCCGGTGCTTTCATTGGAATTTCTTCAATGAATCTCAGAATTTTTGATCATCATCATCATCATCAACATGGGAGAGAGAGAAGCCGATTAAAGTTATTAATTTGATGTTACGATGTGGAAAAATTAACCAAGTCAGCCAACCAGCTAGACAATTCTAACCCGATCCAATGTTGTTGTTGTTTTTTTTTCTTGAAACATTATTTTTCGATGATTTATTTTTTGACTTTCTCGTTTGCTTTCCCCTGTGTGTGAGTATCTGTGTGAAAAAGGCCATTTATTTATCTCAAAAATTTTTCTTTTCATTCTCATTGTTTACTTACTTGCTCGGTTCGACGCTTACAGAATACAAAATTTTTTTTTTCACCCATTTTTTATTGCCTCATCCTGACTATGACTGGTTTACTTTGGATAACGTAGAATGATCAATGTTTTGAATGTGAGAAAGAAAAATGGAAGAAACCAAATGAAAATTGAAGGCTTTCTCAAAACAAAACAAAACAAAAAAAAAGTAGAATAAACTAAAAACAAAATGACAAAAAAAATGATCAGAAAAGACAAGACACACAATAAGAAATTACAGATGTTCACAATCGAACGGTATACCGTACGTTGTATGTGGGTGAGTTTGTATGACTCGTCTCATTGATCCACTGTCATCATCATCGAATCAATGGAATTTCAAAGATAAACTACCATCTATATGGCCATACAAGGTCAAGTTTTTGATGAATCAAGATCACTAATCATCAGTTACCAACAAAAAAATGTGTGTGTGTGTGTGTGAAACTAAAAAAAAATGTATGATGGATTTGGGCCACACATTACATTTCATTCTAATATTTTATGATTTAGTTTTCGTTGTTGTTAATCAAACAAAACACACATACAAACACACGCAACACCATGTATTTTTTTTCCTGTGTAAACGACGACCTTTGGAGCATCATTATTATGATGATATTTTTGTGTGTTTGTTTGAATTTGGTTTATACCTGAAAATAAGAAAACAAAAATTCATTCATATGAGATATGAACAATTTTTTTTCATGGCCATAGTTGAAAAGGAATTCATTCATAAACTGTCAACACAAATTATCATCATAATCATCTTGAAAAAATGGCATCACGTTTTTCTCTCACACACACACATTTGACTCTCTGACATTTGACTTGACTTTTGGTTATTTAATAATAATAATAATAATACCCAACAATTCTATTAAAATATTTAGGATCTTCTGGACATAACGCAAAAATGAAATTGACAATTGTCATTTTTGTTTTAAATATCTTTGGATCTATGAATATTATTACAAAAAATTTTATAATTTGAAACGGAATTCAGAATATACCAGAATAATATACACAAATAGGGTTGAAATAGAAATGCTTAACTATTATATGAAATTAAGATAATTCTAGTAGCAATAGTAGTAGTAGTAGTATTTTAGTTATAATAAAGAAAATGTAGATGTTCATCATTTTCAAATGTAGTATAGTAGTTACAATTATTTTCAGGATTCTCTTCTTTCTCTTTTTTTTTACCCATCTCCTCAATCTCTTTCTTTTATCGTCTCTTTTCGTTGAAGAATGGATCACATCATACACACACACATACACAGTCTCTTTTCGGTGAAACTAAATCCATAACAAACAGAGTACAGACAGAGAAAAAATTTCGAATCGATCGTTCTGTGTTTGATACACACACACACACAACCACACACCATCATCAGTCATCATATATATATGTGATGTGTTTTTTTTCCATTCGGCTACAAGAAATACCGACCACTACCGTGACTGAAAAGATATCGACCGACTGACGCGAATAAGGCCCGCGCGCGTAAAAAAAAACGTTCACTTTCATCACGATTCTGGCCATTCGTTGTCGTTGTCGATTCTCTTTGTGTTTTTCATTCATGCTGTGTATGTGCATTTTCTTTATTTTACCGCCAAAAATTTGGCTCACTGGCTGGCTATAACCAATTCAAATTGAAATGATGATAATCGAATCATTGTTCATTCGATCATCAGTGATGATAATGATGACTTCGATGATTCATCAAGCTTGACAGATATTTTTCAATTGTTTTTTTTAATAATGAAAAGAATTTCATATTCAACTTTGTTTCAAGAAAAAAAAACAAAAAATCAGAATTGTGCGTATGTGTGTGTGTGTGTGTTTTTCGTAACCGACAATTATCTCCATCCTATGATCAATTCTTGTCCACATTAACTAACCATCAATAACATTGGTCCTCTTCAAATTTAAAAGTATGTACTGTTTTTTTCTGTTTTCAATCTATCATTTTTTTAACCATAAATAAATCGATTTGATTCGAATAAATTTTCAATCATGGTCTATGTCATTGTTATCAGGATAATTGACCATTTTTTTTTTAATTGAAAATCTGGTTTTTTTTCTCTTTCATTCTAAATCAATCCATATTGGCCATTGCTGGGCTAAATCTCATTTCATAATCGAATCGAATCAAATCCGATATCGGTCATCTGACCGTATCCTCATTTTTAATTTTGACCAAAATATTAAAAAATGATTTTAAATTTCAATGATGATTATCACACTGTGAACAACAACAACAACAAAAAAACTAGGCAAGGCCATGAATAATTTTTTTTTCTTTTTTTTTTGGTTGTTGAGACATTATCAATATAAGAATTCGAATGGTTTTTGTATTGTATTTGTTGTAGACTAATTATGATGATGATGCCTAATAACTAGCCATAGCTTTTTGATTCTTTTGTTTTTTTTTCTCATTCATCTATATTGAATGATGATGATTTGACACACACACACACACACAGACAGACACACTAAATAAGAAATTGAATTGTGATTATATTCAATGATATTATTTATCTTAAGGCTATTTACTTATTATCATTAAAATAATCTTAATGATGACACACAATGATGATGATGATCATTCATTTATCATTACAACTGATTCAATGATTCATCAGTATTAGGATTTATCTGGTGATGATGAAAATAAAAAATTTTATAAGATTTGAAAATTTTATTTTTTTTTTTCAAACGAGTTTCATTCATTCATCCGATTTCACATCTGAATAATGATATTGTAATCATTTCGTAATAATAATCATATCGTCATTCTGGTTTGATTTTTTTTTCTTAATACTTTTCTTATTGTTGTTGAGCTAATAAATCCTATTTCACATTTTCAGATCATTTATCTTTAGAATTGAATCCAATGAGATGAATAAAAATATCATTTTTGATTAGTTTGAACAAAAAAAAAAATTTCAGTCGTTGTTATTTTTTGCCCCATCATCATCTTGATCATCATGTATGTGTTGTCGGTCAACAAATTCTTCGACAATATCACGATATATATATACATACATGTGTGTGTGTCTGTGTTTCTTTCCGTGCCTATCGATCGAAACGAAATGAAATCCATAGATTTTTCATCATCATCATCATCATCATCATCATTGTGTATACTGAATTTTTTCAATATTAAATTGTTGGATGTTTTTTTTTTTTGAACAACAACTTGAACTTGTTTTTTTTTTCTCGTAACTAAACTAAACTGACTTATAAGATGGTTTAAACAAGGCACAACAACAACAACAAAAAACTCAGGTGTATTTGTTGGTGGTTTATTTTCTTTTCCATTTAATCTCCTTTTTGGCTATTATTTATCTCTAATAAATAAAAAAACGATATCATCAGCATCGCAAGTAACAGAACGGAGAATAAAAAAAACTGTATTATGGTCAAAAAAAAAAATATATATGACCTCGAGCAATTTCTGAAGAAAAAAAAATGCCGTTTATATATATTAATATATTTGCCTTTGTCCGGTCAACATTATTATAAGCTATTTTAGTACATTGGGTAAATGAGACCTGTCTGTTGTTTACATTAATCACAATGTCCAATTTAAAGAATGTTTAGATAATTTTTTTTCAGGGTAGTTTCCACCTTGACTTGAAAATTAACAAAAATCATTAATGATGATCCATAACTTTTGATATTAATGATAATGAATGATATTTTCATCTCTTTTTTTTATTTCATATTTCAAATAAAACCACCAATCAATCGATATATGGCTCACGAATGAATCCCGTTAGTGTGTTCGTTTTTTTGGTAATAATTACCGTTCATCATATGATGAGACTTTGCCCATAGTCAATATATCTGTTGTTGTTGTTGTTTTTTTTAGCTAAAGGCTAAATTTTTGAATTTTTTTTATTCATTATTTTGTTATTGTTATCTAATAATAATGATAAGAAATGAATAACAGTTTTATCCGCAGGGTTTTTTTCCGAAGAAAAAAAAACAAAACAAAACAATTGAATATTGGGTGGTGGCAACTATTTTTTTTCATTCATTTCTTTCATTTCTGGTTCATTCAATTGTAAAATAAATAAATTTGGCCACTGTGTTTTGTTTCTTTGTTTGGATGGTTTTGAAAAAAAAATTCATTAAAATAAACAATTATATCTGTTATAATTATGATGATGATGATTAATTGGAATACGAAAAACAACAATAATTTCCATATATTCATAATTTCATCTAATGTTAATCGTTGATCGATTATATATCTCCCATACACACACACACACAGATAAAAAACAAAATTCTTGGTCGTTTTCATTCCTTTTCTTGTTTCACAACCAGATTTCGATGATAATGAATTATGATGATGATCATGATAATAACATTCACCCATTATTGATAACTAAAACAAATTATTGAACATCATTTTTGTTGTTGTTGTTGTGTAAAATATATTGATATTCGAATGGAATATTCGTGTCTGGCTAAACAATGAACAACAACAAAAAAGAGGGAAAATTCTGTATGTGTGTGTGTGTGTGTGTGTGTGCGTGAAACACGTCACATAACTTATATTTGGAAAATGGGGATGTAAATAAAAAACAAATGAATCGATGTGATGATTAATTGACGAATGTGAGTGCAGAATTTTTGTTTTTGTTTTTGTTTTGTTTTGCTATTTATCAAAAATGCTTTATATAATAAAAGCCAATAGATGATGATGATGATGATGAATCGAGAATCAAGAAAAAAAACAAACATCAAGCATTAATGAAAAATTTTTCTCTGCCGCTACTGAATTGCGATCGATGATGATGATGATGATCAAACCATTATTGTTGTTGTTGTTGTAGTTTTTTTTCGGTTGTGTCCAAATGTTTTAAATGTCAAATGATCAACGATACCAGGTATCATCAACATTTCACAATCGATTAATCTAATTTGATTGCTTGATTCATTCATTCACATTTATCGATCAATCGATCACGATCTATTTATCGATTGATTGATTACTTTAATCTATATAAATTTAACGTTTTTTTTTTATTTGTCATAATTATCCATTGATAGATAATGATGATGGTAATATCTGAATAAATAAATAATAGTTAGATTGATTGATTGATTGATTGATAAATTGATCCGATCGGATCGGATCTCTATACATTCATATTGTCCGGGAAAATTATAAAACACGCAAACACACACACTGAGAGAGAGAGAGAAAGAAAAGAAGGAAACAAAAAAACAAACAACATTCATTCAACCATATATAGAACACGCACACAAGAAATTATTATTTGCCATATATTTTATAGAATAATAAATAAAGTGAAGTCAGTGAAAAGAAAAAACAAAATTCTATATTTCATACTCTGAATACAAACATATTTTCCCCGGAGAGATTCGATCATCATGATGATGATGATGGTGATGGTGATGATGATGTTGAATGAAGTGAATAGTGTAAAATAGAGGAAATTTTTTGCTCCCGAATAGGAAAAAAAAATCGTTTCCAATTAGAATTTGCGACGACAAAGTCGTCCACACAATGGCGTTTGAATGGTGATTCTTTCGTTTGGGTATTCTTTTTTTTTTTTTTTTTTTTTTTTTTTTTTTTTGATTGTCGACAAAACTAAACTAAAACTTTTGTGATGTGGCTGCAATTTTGTTTTCATTTCCCTCTCTTTTCTCTCTCTCTCTCTCGCTCTGGTCTCGTTGTTACTTACTAATATTTTTTCATTTTTTCATTTCTTCCATCACTATATTCTTGTTCCCTTTCAACATTTATTCAAGCAAAATTTTCAATGAGTAGTAGTTGTTGTTATTCGGTTGGTAGTGAGAATGATGAAAAATTTTCACTGATCGTTATTATTATTATCATCATCAACATTTTTTTTCCAACCATTATTTTTGATACAAATTCTCATTTGTTCACAATTGGTTACAATTGTTGTTGTTCGCTTCCTTCCTCCCTCACCCGAAATCATTATCAAAAGCATCTTTTTTGTTGTTGTTGTTGTTGTTGAGAAAATAAGAATTTTTCAAACAATTTTGGATTGTAATAATAATAATATGAAAGAAAAAATTTCTTCATTTCATCATAACCACCATCATCATTTTATTTTATTTTTTTTTTTTTTTGCCACCACCACCATAATAATAATAATAATGGCAATGGATATATTCTTGAACAAAAAAAAAGGAAGCAAAGTTTCATCATATTGTTGAATAATATTTGCCTTTCATTCATTAGTCTATCTTTGTGTGTGTGTGTATGTATCGTTTAGAATCAAATAGAATCATTGCCATTCAATATACAATTATAGAATTTGATGATCAAGTTTTTTTTCGAGCCTCTTGTTGTTGTTGTTCACATATGAATTCTGGACCTTCTAAATAAATACAGAAAGCGACAATATATATATATCGATGATGATGGGCATTAAAAAGAAAGCGACAGAGAGAGAGAGAGTTATTATTTCGTGATCTGAATGACTTATTAAACGAGAGAGAGAGAGAAAATTTGTGTGTGTGTGTTGATTATAATGAATGGAATGGAATGGAGAATGAAACTAAAAAAAGTCCAAAATAGAATGTCATGTCGTTTGTTTGTTTGATTAGGATTGGTCCAAACCATTTTTATTTTCCATTGAATTCAATAATGAATGGACAGTGGAATATTTTTTTTTTTTATTTTTATTTTTTACACACAAATATATTATGAATAGAAATCTAAATCTGCTTGCAGTATAAAACTCAGTATGCTCATTTGTCGTTTTGGATGCTAATTATTTTTTTTTCTCTCTCTTTTTTTCCGATTTTGCACAAATCGGATCATGGATGATGATGATAAAGATTCTGTTATCATAAGCAGATTTTTTTTTCTCATATATCGTCCTTTGACTTTGTATCATTATCCAAATGTATCCAATCGTATATATATATGTTTTTTCATTAATAACGATATCAATTATTGATCATAACCATAGTATATGATGGCATAGGTCAGGATTATGGATTCAGAATTAATTTCTCGAATTTCTTGTTTCTGAAATTCCGAAAATGCGAATCATCAAATAAAAAGAATGACGTCAGAAAAAAAAGAACCTTTTTTTCATTTCAAATGTCCGATGATTCACTCTTTTTTTTCTCTCCTCTATATCCATGAAATTAGTTTCCATTAAGATTTTTTTTTATTCTTCATGAGAAAAAAAATTCAAACTTTGATGCAAAAGTTTCATGTTGAATTTGTGTGTGGAAAAAATTCTCATCGAAATTCTCAATCCAAAATCCAAATACATTTCATTTCACTGAATTTGATTGCTGTTCATTATTTTTTAATCAACATCACCATCATCATCATCATCATCATCGATGATTGGTAGTATTAATTATTGAAAATAGAAATCAAAATAGAACAAATTTTCCGATCTGTCGATTGTGTATGTGTGTGTGTGTGTGTGTTAATTATTGATTGAATTTAGTTCGATCAATTTTCCAAAAAAAAAAAAAAAAAATACCAAACGGATTGTGATATTGATGATTCTACATTGACATTTGTAATATATTATATTGGCCAGGTGATGATGATGATAGCACGATTCGTTTTGAGATTGAAATAGAAATCATCATCAAAAGATTTATAATCGTATTTATTTTCTATCAATTACAATTATCTCATTCATCATGTTGAATACATGATTTGTTTGTGTGTGTGTGTGTGTAGAAATGGATTTTTTGAAATTTTTTTTCCCTGTTCCTTTTATTTTAGTGAAACAAGTGGATATATGTGTTTTTAAATGTTTCATCGATGATCTGGAGTGAATGGTGAGAAGGGAGAGAGGAATACTTTTTTGATAAGGATAATTTATCACTTCATTCAATCAATGTTGTTAATCAACAATTTTCAATTTTACCATTTGTATCAATACACATACATACATACATACATACACACATGCTTTATTGAACTCTTTAATTCGTTCAATAGATAATTAGATGGTTTGATTTATAACTAAAAAAAAAAAATTATTGAATTTAACAGAACCAGAGATGTTGTTGTGATGAAAAATCAAAATGACCAAAATAGCTTGATTACCAATCATCATTCTATTTACTTGTCGCCAAAATAGAATGTTGTGTGTATTGAATTTCATTTGTTGAATTGAATGTGGCATGAATGAGAATGGCCATGATTACATTCTCTCTCTCTGTTTGTTGTTTCATTGAAATTTTCGATAATTTAAATTTGTTTTTTCAGAGATTTTGTTTGTTTGTTTATTTTTTTATTGCTGCTACCACTACTACTTTTACTACTACTGTCATTGATTTAATAAAATTTTTTTTCTAAATTTAATTCAATTTTCCACGTATTTAGAAACCATAAAAAATCATTTTGGGATTTTTCTTTAATTAATTAATCGTTTATTTATTTATTTTTTTACAGGTTTTTGTTTGAATCGATTTATTATTGATATCATATTGGTTAAACACGATCATCAGCGAAAGAATACAAAACAAAAACAAAAACAAAACAAAACTGTTTTTGTCATTCTATTGTTTTTGACGAAGAAGAAGAAAATTTCTTGGAAGATTTTTTTCCATTCTATTATTAACGTCATCATCGTTTACGTCGTTTTATTTTATTTTTTTTTTTTGATTTATGATAACGGTGGCCACAAACGCCCAAACAATCCATATTGTAAATGTACCAATGTATTTTTGTTGTTTTCTTCGTCGAATGCGTTTAAAAGAACGTATTCTAGTACTATTGATTGGTGTAACATGTTGTCTTGTATGTACATTTTTAGTATTGACAACAAATTCACAGATCAATAATAATGATCTAACCAACAATAATAATAATAATAATGATGATGATCAACTTAACGGTCCAGCAGCGGCTTCGGTTATGGCCGTATCAAATTATGACAGTGGTGGTGGTGGTGGTGGTGGTGGCGGCAGTGATACCGATCTATCAAGGTATGTTTATATGATTTTTTGTATATTTAAAAATCGACTAATCCTTATCGATCCATCGATCTTTATTTTTCGTTTATTTTTAAATTTACTTTATAGATCATCGATTCAACAACAATTAGGGCATAATTTTAATAATGTTGCCATTGGAAATAATCAACTAGCAGCTGCAAGTATTGCATCTTCATCATCATCAGCAGCAGCATCGTCGAGGTTAATCAATTCATTGCCATCAATAGCGGCAGTTACCAAGACAATTACAGCAACGCCAAAATCTAAATATTCATCATCAAAACAGCAAGATAGAACGATACGACGAAGTAAACATCGAAGACGATTTTTATATCAACGACAACAATTATCAGAACAATCATCACCATTACCATCACCATCACCACCAGCACAACAAAAACAATCGAATGGAAAAATTATTGATGAAAATAATACAAATTATTGGAAAAATAAATGGAGGCAACAATTGGCCGTTGCAGCTGCTGAATCCATTGTCAATCAAGATAATGAAAATCAAAATGATATTTATTTAGGTGGAGATGTTCCAATTAATTCATTGAATGGTGATGTTCGAACAAAATCTATGACTACAAATCAATTAGCTGCTGGTGGTGGTGGTGGTTTGAATACATTCTATGATGATGGTGAAGATGTCATCGATGGTGAGAATAATCATATAATAGGAGGTGGTGATGGCACCACTATCACTAAAACCAATTCAAAAGGTTAGTAATGTAATAGTTTTTTCGGCTGTTATTTTGAAGGTTATGGAAAGAATATTCTAAAAATATCACACTCACAGTAAAAAAAATGTCATAAACTCAAATATATAACTGTGTGCTGAGTAGATTATTTGATATTTTTCTGTTTTTGATACATAAAAACATGAAAGGATTGTCAACAAATCGAACGCCAGTATCATCATCATCGTCGTCGTCGTCAAATGGATCGATGATGATGGTACCATATTTTCGAATATCAAAAAATTCTAGATTACAAAAATCTAATCAAATTCATATCAGACAATCACGATCATCTACTATGATGATATGTAATGATTCGAATACCAATAATATTAACTCAACATTCATACAACAACAACAGCAACGATGCAATCGATTATTTTGTTTGATGATTATAATTTTAACCTGTTTATTATTTCTATTATTAACTTCTTCCTATTCATCTTCACAACATCTAGCCAATCGTTATAATATAGATAATTCACCAAATAATATGGATGGTGATCTAAGTCATGCTGTCGATGTATTAGGTAGTAGTGCTACAGCAGTAGCAGCAGCAGCAGCAGGAGCCATCATCAAAAATCATCATGATGATGATCAACAACATCAAACAAAATCAATGATAAATAGTAATAATAAATCACGAACTGTCGATATGACGGCTAGTCATCAACATCAACAACAACAACAACAACCGAATGATCGATCAAATAGATTAAGATCCAGAACACATGATGATGGTTATCATAATCAAAACAATGAGCTTATTGAATCGGTAAAACAATTTTCTCATTTCAAACAACAACAACAACATCATCATCAACCACAACAAACATCAAACATCAGTTTATTATCAAAAGAATCATTTTGGCATCAACAGCACCAATCAACACAATCACAAATGAAAGATAGATTTATTGATCTACAACAAATGCTTCGTTTTGTATTGGAAGAACAATTAAATCGAACAGAACGAATACGACGAAAACACCGTAAACATCATCATCAACAACAACAACAACAGCAACAACAACAATTTAGTTTACCCGATACTGCAATGGTCAATAATGATGATGATTATAATACAATCAACGATGACGACAACAACAACAACGACGACAATGATGATGAAAATGATAATAAAATCAATCGATTGATTCCAACATCAAGCATTTCGACTAATAGCCTAGATTCATTACGGTAAGTGTGATCAAAAAAATTTTTTTTTTTTCGTTCTTTATTATTATACATACAGAATATTCTATTCTATTCGATAATCAAAATCAATTTACATGGGTACAAATAGAGAATATGTGTGTGTATATATATAGTCGTTGCAAAAAAAACACAAAAACATTTCTTTCTTAACTTTTGATCTTTTTAGCACTTTTTTCCATATATATGAAAAAAAACTTAAAGTTTCAATAATAATAACGAAATATAATATAATGATTCGTCGATTCGTTGATGATGATGATGATGATGATTGTCATCATCATCAACGAATGATGATGATGGAGGCAATTTAGGAATAAATATTCTGGAACTTGTTCCAGTATTTTTTTTTCTCTCTGGATATGGAACAAAAAAAAAACGGAAGATGATGGAGAAAATTATGTTATGTTGGTGGTAGAGTTTAAATAGTCATGGATATGTTATTATTAAATAGCTTGGTCTTGTCTTCGTTGTTGTTGTTGTTGTTGTTGTTGTTTGGAATAGAAAAGAAAATTATTGCCATGATGAGAGATGAGAGTGTGTATTCTTGAAAAATTCTAAATTGATCTTTATGAGAAAAACAAAACCGAGAAAAAAACTCATCTCGTAACGGTTTATTTTTTTTTGTTTCCGAAAAAAAAAATTTCATTTTATTCTGCCCAAAACATCTTAGAGATATGATCATGATGATTATTTAAATTGAAACCGTTTTTTGTTTTGTTGCTTGAAATCGATTGAGATTTTAAATTTTATGATGATGATGATGATCGGTTGATAAGAGATGCTGATTTTCTTTATTTTTTCCATCGTTTTATGTGCGTGAGTGTGTGTCTCACAAAACATATTCATTCATCTTATTACCGTCGAATTCGTAGCTTATTTCACTAGTTTTGTTCCATTTGTGTGCAGCATTTTTTTTTGTCTCTCTATGGGGTTGAAATGAATGTGAAAAAATAGAAATGGTGGAAATTGGTTTGAGTTTTTAAAATTTTAAATTCTTCCTAAAAAAAATAAATATACCCAAGTGATAAATAGAGTCAACCAAATTTTTTTTTTTATTTTTGTATTTCACTTCGACCCTTTTGATACTTTTGAAAACAAAATTGTGAAAAAAAAAGTTCAGTTGTGAAAAAGTGGAAGTGGGAGAGGGTTAATTTAATCAAATTGAATCCTGTCAAATATCGAATCTGTTGCCAATGTGATTCGTCAGTCAATCAAAAAAAAAAAAAAAAAAAAATTCAGACAAGTCAAATCAGCGTGTGTGTGTGTGTGTGTTTACACAGTGTGTTAGTTTATTTTATTCTATTTTTTGAAGTGGAATTTTTTTTTTTGCATTTTATTTTTCATTTTTGTTTGCTTAAATTTTAAAAAGCAACAACAATATTCTAATCTGTCACCCAAAAAGTGTCAGTAGATGATCAAATATACATCACATCACATACAAACATTAAATCTCACAAAATAAAAGGTTATTTTTGGGTTAGTTTTGTAGCTGCTGCTGCTGTGTGTGTGTGTCTGTGTGAAACAAGGTTATTGGTTTGCTGAATTCATCCGATTTTTTGGCGACTTTATTACGACTTTTTTTTTACTACGGTTTATTTTTCCTTCTTCTTCTTTTGAAAAATGGTGCTGTGATGGCCACGAAAAAAAAATCCATCCATTGATTGCGACCTTGTTTTCATAATCAAAAAAAAAAAAATTATCATTATTATTGACTAACTAAAAAAAAGATGTGATGTTTTACATGGCAAAGGTGAGAGAGAGAGAGAGAAAGATGGATAGTTTGAAAAATTAGAATGAATGAGAATGGTCATTTCTTTGGTGTGTTGCCCAGTTCATTTTTCACACACACACAACATCATCATCATATGAATTAATTTATTTTATTTTTGGTCAAGTTCAATATGTCAATCTTGACTCATGTTTGGCTTGGTTTTTTTGGATTTTTGGCTGCCTACACACACACAAAAAAAACAAAAATAACCACCATGTGTATGTGTGAAGAGACACACAAGTCCTGTCAGTGAATTATAATCATAATAATTATGGATTAACCGGTGCTGTGTTGATGATGATGATGATGATGATGCTACTGTTGAAAAAAAAAACAAAAAAAAATCCGAAAATATTCATGTTCTGAATATGTCACAATCTATCGCCTCTGATGATTGTGAATTGTGAATGGAGAAATTCACTGAAAATGAGAAATTTTTGTCTGAAAAAAAATATTTATTCCAGAACACTACGTCTGTCTTTTTTTCGTTTTTTTTTTTTTTTTTTTTTTTTTTTGATAAAAACACACCGGGAGGAGATTGTGAATGAATCGTATGCTGTGAACAACAAATTGTTCAATCATTCAATACACGTTTGATTTTTTTTTACTACATTTTAACATTTGTTGATGATGGCGATGATGATAACATAATAATAATAGTAAATGAAGGCAACACTGTGAAACAAATTGAATTCCAAATTGCAAATTTGAATTTTTAATCAAAACAACAGCAACAGAAAAAAAATAATGATGAGTTATGCTTTGGTTGTTAAACATATTGGTTGTTATTCAAGTTTCATCATCATCATCATCACCACCACCATTTTCTATCTAGATTTTTTGATCTCTAATAAGAACAAAATAAATGGATAGGATATATGATGATAATGATGATGATCACTGAATACCAATTATGGATTTTTTTTTTAAAAAATGGATCTGGATTTTTTCATTTCTATTTCTCTTCTTTTTTTTCTAGCCGGTGTATGATTAAATGTATATTCGAAATAATTTTTGGTTTGTTTCAATTTTTTTTTCTTTCTCTCTCTACATCACAACATTCACATATATATGTGATCATCATCGATATCATCGACATCACTTATGGCTTATAATGATAATCATGTAATAGTTTTTTTCTTCTTGATGTGTGTGTGTGGTTTGTACATTTTATCACCATCATCATCATCAAACATTATTATTATGCAAAGCCATTATTATTATCATAATAGATATAATATACACAAGACAAAGATAAACGTAATATTGAAAAGAATTGAATCAATATGTGTGTGTGTGTGTGTGTGTGTAAGTGTATTCATTGTCATTTTCAAAAATAGACAGTGAATATTCAATATATAAAAAAATGAATAATAAGATTCTGTCGAATTGTGATTTTTTTTTTAAATAAAGATATTCTGATTTTTTTTTTAAAAGAATTTTCGTTAATGATGATCACATCAATATGAATATTATATTGAGTGTGTGAAAGAGAGAAGAAAAAACCACACAGAATAAATGATTAAATAGAAGCTGAGGTTTTTTGGATCGAAACGAAACAAAAAAAAATAATTCCAATATATTCATAATGCTAACGCCCTGCATTTTTTCGTCATTCCGTTTTTTTTTGCAATCAAAGTTTGACGATTATATAATGAAAATGATGATGATGACTAGATTAATTAGAATTTTTTTTTCTGGTAGAATTTTTTCGATTAATTTTTTTTCTTGTTTGCTGCTGCTGATTCTGGTTTTTTCTTTCTTCAGATTCAGTGTGGTTGTTCATTAGTGTGTGTGTGTAGTTAATAATACCTAAGCATTTCTTCGAATCAAGATTGATGAGATCATTTTGCATATAATAATGTAGTTTTAGATTTTACTTTTTTTGTTCATTTTCTCATTTTGCCTTCAGATAAATTCTCGATTCTATATTGTATGTGTTCAATTACGGTTTTTTTTTTGTTGGTCACATAATATTTTAGCAAACGAATAATATAATATTCTTGCCTTGGTATGCCATTTAAGCCGATTTTCTTTGTGTGTGGCTGCATTATAAATCTTAGAATTTAGTAATTTTGTGTATGGTGATACAACCGCGTGCTTGGTGTGTTGATAGCAGTGTTATATAATAATCTAAATTCAGTGAAAAAAAAGGAAAAATAATTGAGAGAAAATTAATCTTTTTGTTGTTGTTATTCTTTCAGATTCTTAAATGACCATCGAGTAAAATATATGGCTGCTGTTGTTGTTGTTGCTGTTGAATAATAAAAAAGAACAATTTTTTTTTATTTTACTTCTGGAACAACAACATAGCACAAGTTTTTCCTAGAATTTTTTTGTTCTCGTTGCACCCGGTGTCTATATGGGAAGAGAGAGAGAAAGGGAATATGTGATATGTAATTTACATGTTTGTACCATTCATAAACAACACTTTTTTTGCATTCAACAAGAAAAATTGACGCTGCCACGTCCATATGCATAGTCGAAAAAACAAACAAAACTAAATCAAAGGAAGTTTTTTACTTTCTCGTTTTCTCTCTCTGTGTGTGTGTGTGTGTTATCCCTAGATTTTCGTTTCTGTATGTTGTGTTTATATTTACCCGAAAAAAAAATTTCGGTATTTACAACAAATGGAAAAGATTTTTTTTTCTTGTTTTTATTTTGAAGAAATCAAATGTTGTTGTTGATGTGTGTGTGTGGAAAAGTTTAGAATTGACAGCACAGCATCAAGCGGCAAATACTATTAATATAATAGTGTGTGTATGTGATGAATGTACGAATTTGTTATTTTTTAATAGGTTTTTTTTCTCCATTTTGTTTGTTCCTGTCCGTAGTCGTGGTGGTGGTGGTGATGATGATGATGACGATATCGCAAACTTTGTCTCAAAATTCGTTGTTGTTGTTGTTGTCGTTTTTTTTCATCATTAGGATATAGATAAGATGTTTGAATTCTGGCTTTACACACAAACAACAACAACAACACACACACACATAAGGTCAATATCACAAAAAAAATACTTAGAGTGAAGAAAACTTTTACATTTTTGTATGTATTTGAAATAAAACTTTTTTTTTGCACATTTTTGTTGTTGCCAACAAAAATTTTTTGATTCAATGTTTGTTTTGTGTTTGGATATTTAAGATTTCATTGATGGTGGTGGGGTGATGGGGGCGAAAGGAAAGAAAAAAAGAAAAAATGATGATGATGATGATGATGATGAAAGAAAATATCTGAATTATAAAAGAATCAAGGAAGAAGAGAAGGAATTGTTATTCTGGTATCAATATTATATAAACATAAACAAACATTATACGTACGCGTGTTAACGATATAATAAAACACCATCCCCATCCACAGAATCCATCTGAATCAATCATGTGTGTTGTGATCATCGATGAATACTTTGTCTTTCATCGCATTATTATTGTTGTTGTGATGAAAAGTTTTTTGTTTTGTTCGACCTTTCTCCAGGGTTATGTTTAAAGCCAAAATGATAATAAACACACACAAATATTAAGAAATTTGTCTGCCTTGTTTGTGTGTGTGTGTTTGGTGTTTTTCTAAATACGGTTTTAATAATAATAGCAATAACGGTAGCTGGTATTTGGATGCTGTTGAATGATGATGATGATGATGATAAAAGTCATAAATAAATTGTCCCTTGAGGCGTTGTGCCTTGTGTGTGGAAGGAAATTTTTATTTCGATTTTCCTATTTATTTTTTTTAACAATGAAAATGTGTGTTTGTTTGTGTGTGAATGGTAATAATAATTCTGTTGAATGGAATCTTTCATTGCCACCGCCATCAGGTTGAGGAAAAGTTCTTTACCATTTCTATTTGTGTGTGTGTGTGGGTGGGTTGATGGGTGCAAACAATAACAACAAATGTGTGGAGAATAAATTCCCAGAATTTGAGAACAAACAAAAACACTAGCAGCAGCAGCAGCAAACAACAACAGACTGATAAAAATGACTTTTTTCTAGTGTTTATTCATTGCGTTTTTATTCAATACAAACATTTTTTATATAAAGATAATGAGAAAACAAAAATGTCAATGTTTCCAGAATGCTGAAAAAAATTTACCAATGGGGGCCTGTTTTATTCTCTGTACGACCCGACCACACACCACAAGAATGATCACAATGTAACAACACCTAATGTAGATGGTGGGTGGTAAATGATAGTTTTATGATGATCATCATGAGAATTTTTTTTTTGCTGTTGTTATTCTCAGTTAATTGAATTTTTCGCCATTTGAAAATGAAAAATTTTTTGGCTTGCCATTCTTTTTCTTTCATATGTTGAGAAAATAAAAAATTCTGACCATAGAATTCGACTCATTCGTGTGAATTCAAATTCCATTAGCTGATTTTTTTTTGTTGTCTGTTTCATATTTATTTTCACTGATGTTTGTGTGTTTGGTTGGAAGACGAGGTCAAATTTTTTTTTAATCCAGAAAAAAATGACTAGGAAAATTCAAAGAATTTCAAAGTCACGTTCATCATCATCAGATGTTGTTGAGTTTTTTTTGTTGTGTGTGTAAACTTGTCATTCTGTTTTATTCTTTGATGAAC
Organism: Dermatophagoides farinae; assembly: GCF_024713945.1. Taxonomy (NCBI): domain Eukaryota; kingdom Metazoa; phylum Arthropoda; class Arachnida; order Sarcoptiformes; family Pyroglyphidae; genus Dermatophagoides; species Dermatophagoides farinae. The sequence continues at coordinate 6,318,538 of NC_134678.1, forward strand.
AAAAAAATCTGTTGAATGATGATCATCATCCTCTGGCCATATATATGGTTTTTATCATCATCCATTTATTATTATAGAATGAAATGAAAACTTTTTCCTTTTTTTGTCATTGTTTGTGTCATTTATTCCAAAAATAATCATGTTATTGATATGCCCACAGGTCAATTATGACCATATACTGTCATTCATTCAGTTAGCCAAATGCTGTTCTTTTTACAAATCAATATGAAAAATGAACACTTGATACAATGTTGGTATATGTTATGTGGATATATAACATTGTCAGACTTTTTAGCGTTAATCAAATTACATAATACGTGATAATATGATGGCACTATATAGACACCGAAATTTATGGAACAAAAAAACCAATTTTTTTTTGATCAAATGATGATTGGAATTATTAATTTTAGAACAATGAAAAAATTTTTTTTTTTATTCAGCAACAACAGCACTGATGATCATCATCATCACTATGTGGCAATGTGTGGCCAACGGGTTCATTTCCTTGTCATTGTTGTTGTTGTCGTTGTTGTTCCATTTTCATTATCCGAATCTCTCCATACACACATTTTAATAATTTCACATTTTTCCATTAATAACATTCGTTGCATGTTTGTGTGTGTATGTGTTTTTGATGATTATTATTCAAGAATTATTAATTTAGGTTATTTTCATGATGATTATATTGATATTGTCGTGAATATCGATCATTATGGTCCATCATTTTGATATATAGAATATGTATGTATGTGTAATGTCCAGACCATTTTCATCATCATCATCATTTAGAGTAAATGAGAGAGATATGAAATCGAGATAGAAAAAAAACTGGTAATAACCGGTGTGTTGTCCACACACACACAGACATTAATTTATATCCAAGACCTTAAATGTCATTGTGTGTGTTTATAATAAAACAAAAAAAAGACAACCAGACAACCAAGCAAAATGTCAAATAATTATTGTCGTCATCTAAAAAATCGTATACACCCAAATATTTTATTAGGATTTTTTTTCTGTTATAACAATTATGAATAAAAGAGATAATTTGTTCCAAAAATAATCATCATTCAGAAATAACGTTACGAATATAAAAAAATATAACAATCCAAAGCCAAAAAAAAAATTCTTCAAAATCTTATCGTTTTCTCATGATTGACCAAATAATCCATCGGGACATCATCATATAACATGACATATAATATTTGGAAAAGAATTTGTGTATTCAACCAATTTTTTTTTCAATGATATTGATGTTGATGGCAAAATGTTAAGTGTATGTTTTTTTTCTTGTTTTTCATTCGTTTGTTTGTTTGTTTGCATCTCGAATTCAACGGCGGATATATTGCCGATTATTCGTTGGATATCATCGAATAGCTGAATGACCGATTTTTTTTCTTGTTGTTGTTGTTGTTGTCGTCGGTTTTTTTCCTGCTTTTCAATGTGTTTGATATTTATTTATTTACGCATTTCCGGTCACCATCAATTTATTTGTGTCCGAAACGAATAATTTTTTTTCATCGATATATTTATTATTTATTTCTACTTTTGGACATTCTTTTTTTCCATGGTGTTGTTGTTGTCGTCGTCGTCGTTGTTGTTGTTGTGTACATTATTATAGTATTAAAAGGAAAAAAACTAAAACCGGAAACATTAAACAACAACAACAACAACAAGAATCCCTTATTATTTTCCAAGCTTTAATGTTTGCGTTGAGAGTAGAGTGTGTATTTGGATTGATGGATGGTTACGACATGTAGAATATATTTATTTATTTGAATTCTTATAAATGTAAAATTAATTCCAGGGAATTAAAACTAATCGATCGATGATCGCATTTCCAGAATTTTATTCCATAATTATAATCCATATTTTCCACCACCACCACACCATACCGGCCTTATGATGATGGTCAAGCTGGTGATTGAAATTAATTTTTTAAAAATTTAATTTCAATTAAATTTTTTTTTCGTTTTTGTTGTTGCTTTGTTGACTGACTGATTCTTGGAATTGAAATTTGCCATTGAAAAAAAAGTGAGGGTGGATTCTTTTTTTTTTGGATGAAGAACAACAAATAAAGGACAGCAAAAAGTTTCATTTGAATTTGATGATAGGATTAACGGATGAAAAAAAACGGTAATTGTTTTTTTTCGTTTACCCTAAATAACCTAATGTGATCTGAATTGTGTAGTCGTTCTAAAATGAAATTGAATTTTTTTTCTTTTTTTGAACGAGAAAAAGATGTCATCGTTTTTTTTCATGCTACCACGTTGTTCTGAAATTCAATTCAATTCATTGTGCGTGTGTATGTGTGCGTGTGAACATCATTTTTCAATTGTTTGAAAAGTAATCGTGTTATTCATTCGTTCGCTAGTGCGGGCTAGAGAGAGAGAGAGATGAAACAATTTTCAAATGATTCAAACTGGAAGCAATAATAGAATCGGTATAATAGACGATGATTTGAAATCGATTTTAGTGTTGATGATGGATCTTATCATATAGTCATTATATCCACTATTTTGATTTTCATTTTGTTTTGAATTCATTTCTTGTGTGAAAATGAAAAACGAATGAAAGAGTAGATATATTGATTGGCACATATCATATTGATTTGATGATGATGATGATAATGACAATTTGATTTTATTTTGTTGACCATTATTCAATGTGTGTGTGAGTGTGTTCACTTTATTTTTTGAATAAATGATATCCATACGATTCATATGTAAATCAACAACAAATATTCTCGAGAATTATACCCCTCTGAACAAAAAAAAAATATTCTTTTTTTTGTATGTTTAATTGAAATCTCTCTTTACATTCAAAGTGGGCAACGAAAGAGAAAAGTTTTTTTTTCGCCAATTTCCATTTGAAAAACTCAATTGATTTTCAGTGGAAAGAAAAAAAAATCATTCAAGAGATTGGTGTTCTGCTTTTCTGTGTCTGTCTGTGTGTTTGTATGACAAAATCAAATCAATTCGCAATTTGAATTTCATTTTCGTTGTTCGCTGTGTGTTGGTTTTGGTGTATGGGGTGCACAGCATTCAAAATTCTATGGGTCTTTTTTTTTGTCATGGTCTGAAACTTTCAATCACATAAACAAAATCTTATTCAAATATATACAATCTGGATCCTTGGTCATTCCACTTATACACCATATGGTGAAGCGGCTCCTCTTTTTTTGTATACAATTTTGTGATTGTCAATGTCAGTGGCCTTTTTTTTCTTTTTTTTTTGGTTACTGAATCTGTCGATTGATCACTCACTAATGGATCAGTTTTCGTCTTCCTTCCCCCCTCCCACATACAGTATTCGCCCATTATCTATTCTTTTGTCAAACACTGAGGTTTCTCGTTTTCATTTTGATGACAAAAAAAAAATATTCTGTTTGTTCTTTATCAATTGATGGATGTTGGGCGTCATTTTTGAATTGTGAATATATTAGAATGGCTTGTATAAAAAATAAAAAAAAAATAGTTCAATCGACAAATCCCAAGTATATTTATGTATGTTTGATTAGAAATGTCAATATTTACATAAAGAAAAATTCATCTCATTCACATATCCATTTTTTTGGAAGTTCTTGTGTATATATGTGATGATGATGATGTAGATGGCTGTAACAATAATTTTCGTTATTCATAATCAAAAAAAATTATGAATAATAATTTGAAAACCCTTTTTCCAAAGTGTGTGTGTGTGTTTGTTAATAATCAATGATAATTTTTTCCAAGCAGCTTAGCTATTGTTGTTTGTTTGTGTGTATGCACATGGAAAATCCGTTAAAACAATAGAGGAGAACACTTGAATATGATGGTAGATGACCAAGAATTGTTTATAAGAGTTAGAATTGTCAAAAAATTTGCGAAATAATAATGATGATTAAGCCTAACTAACCGAATACTTTGGAACCATTTTTTTCTATCCAATTTTTCTATCTAGTCATGATTTGTTATGAATTTATTATGAATTCAGCCAAAAATCTACATCCACACAAATCAAGTTGTTTGTTTGAAGATATCAGGTTTTTTTTTCTGTGTCGACAAAAACAAAGCGACAAAATTATTGTCATCACAGTTTTGTTTTTTTTTTTTTTTTTTTTTTTTTTTGATAATTTTATTTTCGTCCAAAAAAAAAAAAATTTTTTTGCACACACACACCCAAATGGTTTGCTTTTTTCATTTATTACTTGCTTGTATATGTATATACGGACACGAAAATCAATCAAATTTATTGAATTTGCATTTGTGTCTGCATGCTTTGAAACATTCGAACCGACAGACCGATCGGAGAAAGAATGGTGGGTTGGAAATCAATGATGGACAAAAAAAAGAGAAGAATGAATAAAAGTTAATAATATAAAAATATAGAACAAATGACAATGAATAACAACAACAGCCCATATATCATTTATATACGATTGAATGTTGATCCAGATTCTCTTTCTATGTGTATATTATATATAAACGAATAAAATGAACAAATTCATTTGTCGATTGATTCTTTGATCTATTTTTATTTATTATATCTTTGTATCGAATATCTACAATATCGATTGTATCGATTTATTATATCTCCTATATAATCATATTCGATATTTTTATTCCAAGGAAAAAAAGATCCAACACACTACTATATGTTGGACGTTGCGAACCTATACATTAGTTTGTTTTTTATCGAAAATCACACACCACACCACTCTGAACACATGAATACGTCGAATAATAAATTTTTTTTTGAAATAACCAATTAATACATTTGCTCTACGTACATAAATAGATAGAATGAGAATTGAGAATATTAAAAAAAAGCTTGATCACACACACACACACACACACACACACACACACACACACACACACACACACACACACACACACACACACACACACACACACACACACACACACACACACACACACACACACACACACACACACACACACACACACACACACACACACGCAAATTTAACCAGAAAATATATTATCCGTCTCGTTTGTTTGAGTAAATTTTTACTTTCATGCGACAACTAATAAAGCTCGTTTCCTTTGTTTTCACTCTCTCTTTTGCCCTTGATATGGTATTTGTTGTTCTGAAACGAAAATACCAAACAAACAAACAAACAGAAAAAAAATTCTCGAGACAATAAAACTTGCGGAATAAACAAACAAAAATAACTTGCCAAATATTGCAGTCAATTCTCTCTCTTGCTTCCTATTATATTCCTAAACACCAAAAACCAAACAAAAAACAAAAAAAAATTCCGAGTGATTCATTTTCATTATTACATTCGAGATTTTCATTATTACAACTATAAACTTGTGAATGAAGCGCTAACCTCATTTCAACATTACCAAAAATGTGAAACAAAATGAGAGCAAATACGGTTAATATATTTGTGAGATAACTAATTATTGAGTATCCGGCCACAAAACCACAATCCAACTCATCAATCTGGCCATTTAATTATGTTTCATTGTCGTATTTTTTTTCGTTGGATTTAACGCCACGGAATTGGATTGACGAAAAAAAAACAAAAAATAAAATCCGGAATAATCGTCATTCCATTTGACGTTGATCATGAATGAATGAGAAAAGAAAATCAATAAATATAGACATGCAATCATTATTTGTGTATATTAAATAGAATCCACATATGCCACACCACAGAATGTCTTTTGCCAATTATTTTCAATGATGATGATGGTTGGTACCAATAATAATTGTTTGTCGTTTAGTGTGGATGGTGGTGTATATAATGATTGTTTTTTTTCAAACTTTTTTTTTATTGTTCAATAGAATATCGTAAATGGACAGAATTCATGAGGAGGTATATTCAATGAATCGATTACCGGATTTTTATATGATTTTATTTCATTTTTTTTCTCTATATACCTGAGAATCCTTACTAAACTTTTTATTATTATTGTTGGTATAAAAAAAATGTTGCTCGTTTTTTTTTTGTTCATTTCGTTCTCTATTATCTCGGTCGATCCACTGAAATTCTTTTTGAAAAACCCCCTCCCCCGCCACCACCACCTCATCCACAAGCTTATGATGAATTTATGCCCATTGGATTCGATGGAAATGAAAAAAAAATTATTTTTTTTCACCAAAATTAAATTGGATTTTTTTTCTCTTGTTACTTCCTGCTCATTTTTTTTTTCGTTGTCAAATTCCTTGTAATTTGGTATTGAGCCATTTGTTTGATTCATTTTTTGTTTGATTTTTCTGTTCTTTTTTTTTATTTGCCCGTAAATCAAGAGTCAATAAAAAACAAAACAAAACAAAAAAAAATTGTGCCAAGGGAGCCACCACCATCATCATCATCATCATCGTGTATCATATACAGGGTCGTTGGATAAAGTGAGCCCATTGTGGATTAATGAATGTGAATCAGGGCAGTAGTAGTGAAAAAAAAATGAAATGAAATAAAAATCCTTGACTTTAAACAATAACAGTGAATGGTGTGAACCAGATGAATTTTCATTTTGTACAATTTATGGGGGGGGAGCTACATCATCAACCATTTTTGTTTGTCTGTTTTTTTGTTTCAACTTTTTAACAATTCCTGTGGTTTCTTTCATAAATATTCTTTCGTTTGTTGTTGTAGTGTGTGTTTGCATGTGTAAATCCTTCAAGTTTTTTTTATATCTTGTTGTTGTATTCTATTTCAACTCTTTTTTTTTGTTCTGTGTTGAGATTCTTCAATTCTTTTTTTCGAAAAAATGTTTTTTGTTTTCTTTCTAATGGAAAAGTTTTGTATTTGAAACACAAAAAAAACAAAAAATTTTTCATTTTTCTGATGACTTGTAATTTGCCCAATTTTTTTTTTTGATTTGATTTGATTCGATGATATTAATATAGATGCTGACGATGATGATATCAGATAAATCATTCTGTTATTCATTTATTCATTTTTTGATTTTTTTTTCATAAATATTTATTGTTATTAATCATATATATCACACGCAGAAATCTAAAAGTTGTGAAATTTCAATGTTTTTTCTTCTTTGATACCTGGAAAATTTTTTGAAAAAAAAATTTGTCAATGTTGTGCTGTTGATGTCGAAAAGTACGTTTTCATGTTTTCATTTTTTTTCTCTCAATAAAGAGAGATATTATCGATAATTTGACAGGTTTCACTTCAATAAAAAAAAAATAACACACGTCAAATTGTATGAATTTTGTTCTTCTTCATATTTCATTTTATTTCATCTACTAATAGCTGACACACACACATCCGTGTGGGTATATATGGAAAAAAAAAGAATTTTCATCACTTGTATATTATATGACCCTTTAGCGCATTTCATGAATCAGCATTTGAATCGATTTGATTGAACATGGAAAATCGATCGATCAAATTTGGTAAAAAAAAAATAATTCAATGTTCCTATTCTCTCCCTCTCTAAATTTTAAATTTCAAAGTAATAAATTCTGTATATGTGATAGAGAGGGAATGGGTGAGAAAATGAATTTTTCTTGTGTAAATGAGAAATATATTCTGTGTAAACAAAAAAAAATTCCTTAATCACACACAAGTTTGATAATTATCCCAATAAGTGGCCATTACCTTGTATTTTTTATTGAAAACAATTCAAATATACAAAAAAAACTACGGTAAACTCTGGATGGGAAAATGAAGGGAAAAAATTTTTTTTTTCATTGTGATACAAATAATAATGATGACATTGATAAATTATCTAACATGGAATTATGTTTAGTCTATACCATTTCAATCCATTCCTTATTTCCACCATTTTTGTTCATTGAAATATTGTTGTCCATGTGCGTGTATGTTGCTGCCCTTGTTTACATCGATGACAAATTGGTTGGTTGGTTGTCGGTTGTGTTTTTTTTTTCACACACACACACACACACAAACATCATTTTTTTCCTTTTCTTTTCCAATTGTTTCGATTCTTTTATTTACCACGAATCAGAAAAAAAATTCACATGTTTCAAATACAGGGCGACGAATATTTTATATATTCAAACAATGTTGATCACCACCACCAACAACAACAATACAACATTTCTCGTGACCAAATTGATGATGATTGACCCGAGAAAAAAAAAGAGTATTACAATGAGAAAATGTGTATATATTTCATTCAAAAATGTTTTTTGATTATTAATCGATCTATTGTTGTTTTGTTGGTCAAAAATGAATGGTTTCGTTTTTTTTCCGGAATTTCTTCCTCTTTTTGAGAGCCGCGGAGATTCATTCAATCATAAAGGATTAATTGTTCATTCATTTTTTTTTCTTTGGTCAATTGTGGGTGATATATGCCTAGTTGTTGTTGTTCACCAATCACAGTAGTAGTGAATTTCCGTTTGTTGTTTGTAATGTGAGATCTTGTTTTGGTCTGTTTGTGTTTGTGTGTGTGTTTAAGTGACCGAAACCATATTAATAGATAGAATTGCACATTTGTTTCACATTTTCCCATATTGTTTTTTTTTTCTTTCCAAGAAATAACGAGATACTATCAACAACAACAACAACAAACAATGATGAAACGAAAAAAAAGAACCAAACCAAACATATCTAATTGGGCACAATCGTTATGTATTTTATACATCTATTTAGATAGATCAATTAAATCAATTATTCCGGATCATCAAATCTAATCTTATAGAATAGATACCCACCAACACCATCACTCAGTGAATATCATTTTTATCCATGTGTTATGTGTGTATTGAAGCGAAAGAACACAACCCCTATGATTTAAATAGTACAGAGAGATAGATAGATCCATTGGGGTGGATAAAATGAAATGAAATGAAATCAGATGAATGGTTGCATATAAAAAAAATCAGATCGATTTTTTTTTCGTTCGTTTTCGTATACAATAATAAAATCGATATTTTATTGATATCATTCGATTGATTCAATCAAATACACTTTGGTTAAATCACTTTGATCATTTTTTTTTTGAGGATGGCCAATTGGATGACCATTATCAATTTACACATCATTCATGTTCTGTGGTGGTGGTTAGTTGGTTGGTTGGTTGTTTAGTAAAAGTTTCATTTTTTTCATAGTTCTTCCTAAAATTTATCTATCTAGATAAATGTCTTGGCTTAGATTTAGGTTCTCTATGATGATGATCTGTCCATATGAAGATGGTCACCACTATCAGTTACAATAACCGAAATCCATTTTCTGTGTGTGTGTGTGTGTGTAAATCAACCAATCAATTTTTTTTTCTTTTGTCTTTATATTCATTTCCATTCTTTGAATAATAATAATACGACGACGAAGACGACGACGACGAAATAGTTCTGTATGTCTCTTTCTCTCTATAATAAAGATTAATGATCGAGATCATCGTTGTATGTGTCTCAGGAATGAATCCTCTTCGTTGAAGATGGGCGGCCATTTAAGTAAAGAAAGAAAAAGTTTAAGTTTTTCAAACAAAAGCTTTCTTCCTCCGGCTGAAAAAAAACAAAACAAAACAAAAAGATATAGTCATCATCTCTTTTGCTATTTTTTTTTTAAACATTTGTTAAGAGTAAGAAAAATCGATAGTATCGATTCCTCTTTTTTTCTTCAATAATAATATTCCTGTGTATTTTCCAGAATTTTTTCTCTTTTTTTTATTTTGTTATTCAAAAAATACTTTTCGCCAACCAAAGAATTGCAAGAGAAAATTTCTTTTTTCAATTTTTAAGAAAGAAAATTCCATTGCCGTTATTTTTGTGTTTGTTTTGTTACGGCTACGCGGCTACGGCTATGCACCAAAAAAAAAGAGAATTTGATTGAAAAGAAAAGAGAAACGAATGTTAAACACCAAATTTTCGAACTGGATTTTTTTTTGGTTTCAAAAGAAATTGTCTCTTCAGAGATTTCTTATTGTTTCGATTTTTTTTCTCGTTCTTTCTTGCTCGTTTTATGCAATTAAACTTATCGTAGAAATTGTGAATGAATGGATAAAGATGACACATGTGAGAATGTGTGTGTGTGTGTGTGTATGGTGTAATGAATTTGGTGATGATTGGCAAAGAATGAATTACATTAATAGAAAGAAAGAGAAGCTAAAGCATGAATGACAAACAGTTTTTATCTGAATGTGATGAAATGAATGTCTTGATTTTCATTCATTTTGTTTCGTTAAAATGGAAATGTTTGAATTGAAATATTCATTAAAATAAATTACCAGTTTTGCCATTTTGATTCGTTCATCATCATCATCATCATCATCAACTATATCCATTTGGCATGTTAATATCCCGCGAATGGAAAGCAGCAGCAGCAGCAGCAGTAGAAAAAAAAGACACTTACATTCGAAAATTATCGCCATTTTTTTCTGTGAATATTTTTTATTTTTTTTGTAAATGGATGAGTAAAAAAAATAATCAAATTAAAATTCAATTTCTATGAGAATTGTTAAAGACGAACAAAAATCAAAAGAAATCCCCTCATCATCATGATAGATAGATTCTCTTGTTGTTGGAATCATTAGATATACATTTGGCACACACACACATATATATAAACGGCTGTCGCTATCGAAATGTTTGGTACAAAATATGATGTTACACCAAAATCTTGGATCGATTAATCGACAATAATTTTATCCAAAAAAAAAAGAAATATTGTAACAAATATTTTGTTTGTTTGTTTGTTTTTGGAGATTTGATTCGGATTCAGGTCCGTTTTTTATGTGTCTGCCCCTCCATTGATGTATATTCAATTGAAGAATCGATTTTTTTTTTCGCATTCATTCATTCATTCATTCTTTCTCTATATGATCGGGCTATTAGGTCCGTTTTATTGATGTATATTTTTTGGTGTGTGTGTGTCTGGGTGTGTGCTACGACGACGGTGATTCAGCGAATTTTGTTTGTTTGAAATGTGTGTGTGTGGAAATCATTCGTAACCAAATGAAAATGTTACTTACATACGCCAGCAACCAACCAACTAACCATCATTTATCATTGCAGAATGTATATTTCACAATGCAACTTAAATGGTCAATTGTCTAATCATTTTCTTTTCTTTTGTTTCGTGTGTGTGTGTGCTGATGTAATGCTGATGTATTTTAATGAAATACGAGAAAAAAAATCAATTTGATACTTTCGAAAATGTTATCCGTTTCCGGTTTTCATTTACAAAATGATTAGTATTCACAAACACACACACACACACACACTTTTCTCAGCAACTAATAATAAACTATCTACTATGACACTGGGATCCAAAAAAAATAAAATTGAAATATTTGCTTTTGAAATATCATCGTTCATGTTTTTTTTTTACTTCCTCTGTGTGGATCTCTCTATCCCAGGGTGCTCTGTGTAAATTGATTTATACGTAATTTTTTTTTCTCCAGTTGCATTGATTTTTATTCTTTATATCTATCTGGTATGTTGTTGTTGTTGTTTTTTTTTAGTTTCACGATTCTTTTTTTATTAATAATGATGATGATGTTGATAATAATAATGAACTACGACATCCATCATCTAGAGCTCAACACACACACATACAAACATACTTGGCTTTTATTATCATCATCATTTTTTTCGCTTGCTGGTTTTATTCTGTTATTATCATTATTCACAAGGAGAAGAGGACACAATGTGTTTTGATCGATCTAAAACGAGTGTGTTTGTGTTTGTGTGTTTGTGTATATGTGATGTCAAAGTGTTATTAGTTGATCCCCAGTGTGTGTGTGTACGACGAGTGTGTTTGTATGTGTATATGAAATCCATAATCGGTGCAAAAGAATTTATGAGAAAATAAAAAAAAATCATACATAATGCCATCATACATAAAGCAAAAACACACAGGATTGACTGACTTAAATGACAAATCCTATATATGATAAATTTAACATAATAATAAAACATATATATAGTGGAAAAAAGAGAAAGTGATGGAAAATGTGGGTAAAAAAATAACTTGTTATACACAATAGCAATTCCTAATAAAGGGAATGACAAAATCACTGAATGAAATGGATGGATAGATATGGAAAAAGGTACAGGAAAAAAAAGCAAAAGAAGGATAAAAAAAAATCTCATGTGAATTTTTCTTTTGGAGATGTGTGTGTGTGTGTGTGGTGATTCAATTCTATTTGTAAATTGTTTCAATTTTTTTTTTGTTGTTGACAAAACGATGATGATGAAAATGATGATTTTTTTTCCATTTGAAAATAATAATATTATGGACTGTAGACGCACATTACATTAAAAACATCACCAATTCCAATAGATTTTTTTCATTATTTTAGTTTATTTATAATCCAATTTTCACCATCTTTAAATTGATGATGATGATGATGATGAGAGTTGGTCACAGATTCTTATCTAGTTTTTTTTCTCTCTCTCATTGTCATTTGTATGGTGTGTAGTGATTGCTGTAATTGTGTGTCCATGATGATGATAATTGCATGAAAAAAAGAAGATTATTATTATTATTACAAATAAAAAATGTCGACAATTTTCTTTTCTTTCTTTTTTTTTTAACAAACATCATCATCTCGTTTGTCCATGTCAATTGTCGTCATATTTCTTCGTAACAACGGCAACATCTTTTTTTTGTTGGTTTGTTGAAAATAAGATGAAATTTTTTATTTTTTGCTTTTTGCTTTCCAAGTTGGAACAATTTTTATTTTTATTTTTCACTAAAAAACAATTTCCGATGATGATGTCGCTCTGGTTTTTTTTCGGTTCGCAGATAATTTTTTTGATTTTTTGTTCTCTGTTTAAAAACATGGATAAATAGACGAGAGCGAGAGAGAGAGAGAAGGCAAGACAAGAATTTCATTTGAAAATCATCATCATCGCAAATTCAGTCATTCATTTTTGGTCAGTAATAAAAAAAAACCAGAATAAAGTTCCAAGAATTTCTTGAAAAGAAAAATTTGTAAAACAAAGAAAAACTGGATATATTTGGACAAAAGCTGTCGTCCAAATACAAGTATGTAGCTTTTATGATTTTTTTTTTTTAATTTTCAAGCACATTTGTCGTATCCCGAATATTAAAGATTGGATGGATATTGAAAAAAAAGAGAGAAATAATTCAAATTATTACGGCACAACCACCATCACCACCACCATCATCAAATTGTTGAATTTTTTTTCCAAGAATATTATTATTATTATCCTCATTGAATAAAGAAGAAATGAACAAATTCTTTGTTGTTGTTGTTGTTGATGATGGTGGTGGTAGTGGGTGGACTGTGTGGTGTACGGGGGAGGAGATGCTTTTTCGTGTTTTAGATATAATGGTCACATTTGTTTTATTGTGAGTGTGTGTGTGTGTGTACATTGGTTTTCTTTGTTTTTTTTTTCTCATTCTTGTTGTAAAATGAATTTCTTTGCTCTCTGGATTATGGTTTTTATTATTTTTGCCGATACACTACTACTCAGAACTCATTTTGAATGAGATTTTTATTCTTTTTATGTGTACAAAAGCAGTGGCAGGCTATTCCATGATTATTACACATGATTTCGGCTGGGTGAATGTGAATTTTGTTTGTTTCTATCATCTTCATCATCAAATACGATATATGAATTTGTGGCAATGGCTATTAAATTTTTTTTTTTTGGTCTTCTTAAAGCCATCAAACAACACATATACCATACACAGCCATAGAATATTCATTGAAAAAAAGTGTAGAATTTAGAATAATTTTAAAAAATTTTTAGTTTACGAATTGTTACTGTTTGTCGGTTGGTTTGGTTTGTTGTTACTGTTGATGTTACAATATTATAGAATAGAATGATGGAATAAATGAAAATCCGTTATTCTTGTACGGAATTTATTCATTCATTCAAAATATAATGTGTGTGTGTGTGTGTGTGTGTGTGGTGGTCATGTTACGCGTCATTTGTATCATTTTATTATTATTGTTTTTTTTTCATACATCTAGATTGTGTAGCGAAATCAAAAACGAGTGAAAAAAAATATCCATAATAAACATCGTTATTTTTTATGAATTTTTTTTTTGTTCATTTTGCTCATTCAAATAAATGAAAATTTTTCAATGATTATGATGATGATGTTTTCATTTCAATTGTGTAACACAAAACGAAAAAGAATCAAATATTGAGAATCTAGCCAAAAAAAAACAATATCAATTTTGGGTTACGGAATACGAAAATGGGTTATGTTTTTTTTTCTTCTAAATCTACCGTTTTTATCAATTTTTTTTCTAAATAAACGAATAAAAGAAAGAAAGAAAATATGTAAATGTCAAAACCAGAGAGAGTGAAGAAAAAAAGACATCTCAATGAAACGCGGACGCGAATGAATGTGTTCATGCATGCATGCATGAATGAATGAATGAGAAAAAATTTTTAACAAATGACCAAATCTGAGATTTGTGTGTACCAAAAAAAATGGTCTCATAAATCTTGTAAAAAATTTTTTTGATCATTAGAATTGATCGTTTGGTTTGTGTTTGTGTTTATTCCGTGACAGTTTTACCTTGTTATTTCTTCCATTTTTTTTTTAGATAATGGATACGATCATCATTTTGATTGAAGATGAATTCTTTTTTTGTTGGTTGTTTTTTTTTATCTAAAGTAAACTTTTAATTTCTTTTCTTTTTTTTTGTCATTTTTTTCTCATATCAACCATATAATCAATGAGTATAACATCTGTTTCAATTATATAATCATCATCGTCATTATGTCGTTGTTTGTTTTGTTTGTTTTTTTTTTGGCTGTCATTTTCGATGGTGTGGTACGATGGATCTACTGAAAAAAAAATCCAATGAGCGATAATCATAAAAAAAAGTTGAATAAAACATAGAAAAAAAAACAATTACCCAATAGGCAATTGCGTGCAATAATAAATAAATATCAACAACAAGAACAACAAATTCAAAAATAAAACCCCTACAACTATGATGACCACCAAACACATCAAGCAATATTCAGGAAACTTTTTTTTTTGGTCCTACTACTAATGATGATAGATTGTTGTCATGTAATGTTGTTATTGGTTGAATTCATTCATTTTTTTGGGGGGGGGGCAATAGATAAAAGTTTGAATAAATGAATGTATAATCAAGCTTAAAAAGACACACAAACAAACAATTTGATTCGTCCTGATGATCATGGCACTGAATTCTTGTTACTGTTTGTGTGTGTGTGTGTGTGTGTTTTATACAAATGAATTCAACAGAACGAAAAAAAAATCCGGTTAATATTTTTCATTTTTGAATTCTGGTTCTAGATTATTTTTTTTTTGCTGTTTATCATCATCATTTTTATTATTTACAACAATTCATTTCTATATCTCATCCGGTCAGTCGATTCATCTTCGTATTTTTTTTTTTCTCTCTCTCTCTCTCTCTCTCTCTCTCTCTCTCTCTCTCTATCACTATCTTTTGCTCTGATTCTGGTTCATGTATTTATGATAATAAATGATTGTCGAATATCCGATTCGAGAACAAGAGAGAGAGAGATAAAGAGAAGAGGAAAAAATTGTTTTCCAAAAAAAATGAATTATGCTAAACGCAAAATACATTTTTTTACATTTTTGAAAAAAATAACATCACAAAGTAATGTAAAGCAAAAAAAAAAAAGACGAGAGAAGAATTATCGAATGGAAAAAGATAGTAATCAAATATAAAATCCAGAATAGAGAAAAAAAAAGTTTGGGGTTATTCTGGTGTGTTACCAATCGCCCATTCACCAATCAGTGGAGAAAAAAAAGCTTATGTTTGCTGCTTGATTCTTGATTGAGCAAAACATACATACACACACACACGTCCACCCCCACCCCCTACAACCATAAAGATGGTCGATTTTTTTCATAATCAAATAGTAGTAGTAACTACTACATATTGTCGATTGTAATATGTAGTATGCCATTGGGGGGGTAGTGGGCGGTCGCCCAGGGCCCATGGAATGGTTGATCCGCTACTGTATGTAGTACTTATCATTAATAATAATCCAGTCGTTTTTTTGGGATTTTTCCATCGAAATGTTCGAAACCACCGCCGCCACCCACCCTCTTTATCTTTCATAACATCATATTATTATTTCAACTCTAGCTCTAAGTCTATAAGATGAACATTACGAGCATCCAAAAAAAAAAGATACGAATCACAATCTGTTTTGATCTGTGATTCGTTTTCGTTTTTTCTTGTATGGAATTTTTTTTTTTTGGATGGAAATAAAAAACGGAGTGTAATGGTGGGGGGGGGTGATAAAAGGAAACAAGAAATTTGTGTTTGCTAATTCTAATAACTACTACTTGCCCATTATATTACTGAAACATTCGAAAACGACTATGACGACGACGACGACGACATTCCGTACAACCACGGGACAATGATGATGATGATGGTTTTTGTTGTTGTTGTTGTTATTTTGGATCATTTAATTTAATAAATCATCATCTTGTTGTTGTTGCTGTAGTTTGGAAAATGTCGCCATTTTCGTTTTATTTTTTTTTTACTCACTGATCAACATTATGGTGATTATCATCATCATTGTGGTCCAGTTTTTTCCTCCACTTTCATTTTGTGGATTATTAATTGAATCTTTTTTTTTTGCTTGTAGATGAATAAAAGAATCTCGGACACACACCATCAAATCTTTGGTGTGTGTGTGTGTTTGTGCGTGTATGTTTCGAAATGAAAATGAAAACTTTTTTTGTTTTGTTTTATTTCTGATTCCAATTTTCAAATGTGACAATAACTGTTATTATTAGAATTGAAACATACATACAAACACACACACACTGAACACAATCATTATAATTAGATAGATACAATGTTTTTTTTCCTAGCGTATGGCAATTTGCTAATTATATCCGTGTTTCTATTTTTGTTTCCCAATACAGATCATCAATTCAAACGAATCGTACATCTTGGGAAGAATTCTATATGGACATTAATGAACGGGAATTATATCCGGAAAATAGTCAACCATTGAAACGATTATTACGTGATATGGCCATGTTGGATATTGTTCATGTTGGTAAGTTTTTTTTTGTGTGTGTGTGATGAGGGAGAGAGTTTCAAATCAAATTCAACAAACACACACACACACACACAACCATTTGATTCTGTTATATTTTTTTTGCTTTTTTTGTATTTTACGTTTATCCACGCTTGATTGGGCTGATTTTTTTCCACTGGTCTTATGATGATGATGTTGATGATTCATTCAGTTTTTTTCAGATTCTTTGGATGTGTGTGTGTATTAAAACATCATTTACTCACTAAATACTATGGTTGGTTGATGAGTAGATGATGATGGTAGTTTTAAAAAAAGTTTTTTAATTTCTTTCAAAAGTTTTTTTTTTCTTCCAAAAAAATTTTGAACCACCACTTATACACTACTACTGATAAAAGAGACACAAGAAACGATTGTTTCAACACCATAATCGAAAGCAGAAAAAAAAGAATTTGGTGGACTCTTAGAAGAGAAATAATGGTTTTTTGAACAAAAAAAAAAAATATCAATTGAAAGAAGGGATATGAGAGGCGGGTAAAGAATTTATATATAATAGATAGAATCCTTGAATCATTTCCCCATACTACTTTTTCCATTTTGGTAATTTCACTTTGAAGATTCAACCTTATTCCGTATTTCGTTTTTTTCTTGATGTGTAGAACTCAATTAGAGAGACCATGCAACTACGAAAAAAAAATGAAGAGATTCCCTTTTTAACACAGACCAGATTTTCACATTAGAGAATCATGATGTTGTTGTTGTTGTTGTTTGAGAAAAAGAAAACTAAAAACAAGAGACTCCCCATTGGTTAATATAATTTCAAACCAAATCACAGGATCCAGAATAAAACTTTTTTTTCCTTTTCTCATTATTATTATTATTATTCGTCATTATCGTATTATGGAATGTGTTATCATTTGTTTATTCATATCTAAATAGTGAATTTAAAGAAGAAAGAAAAAAATCATTGGAAGGAAATACAAAACAAAACAGTTTTTTAGGCTGAAAACAAAAATCATCATTTTCACATATAATGATGAAGTGTTTAAAACATTTTTGGAGGCAAATTCATTTTTTTGTTGTTGTTGTTGGTGGTGGTGGTTTGAGTGGTTTACAATCATCATCATTTCCCTAAGATGTGTGTTTATTCATTGGCCAAAAAAATGATGATAAAAACTTTTTTTGATAACGAAGATTATTATTATTAAGCACACTTTTCATCATTTTGTTTTGTTTTTAATTTTCGTTGACGTTTTTGTGTTTTTTTTCTACTGATAATCATCTCTCTCTCCGTCTGTTTTTCTCACTGTCAAATTTCATTAATATTTACAGCATTATGAAAATGTTATCTCAATTCAATTTATTCGAAAGATCGAAGAAAAAAAATTTCAATTTCAATTTAAACCAGGGGAAAGATATATATTTTTGACATCTTAGGTATTATTATTACATGATTGCATGTGTTTTTTTTCCGCTCGTGTGTGTGTGTTTGTGAACATCCATTAAGTTAATCAAAAATTTTTAAAAAAAAAACAAAACAAAACAATGATTGAATGATGAGTCCGAACCGCATAGACAATATAATATTTTTCATGCTTTTGTTTTGTTTTTTTTTTTTTAATAGCACAAAAAGAAGGTGGTACACAACTTAAATTGATCATCAACTATGAGAATGAAGGAAAAGCACTGTTCAAACCAATGAGGTATGTATTGTTGTTGTTGTTGTTGTTGTTTTTTGAAGAATTATAATCTGTTATCATTTATTTTCCATTAATATAGATTTTCTCGTGATAAAGAAACTGATCCAAATCATTTTTATTTTACCGATTATGAACGACATAATGCAGAGATTGCTGCATTTCATCTGGATAGGTAAAAAATGAATTTTTTTCGAAAATGGAGATTAAACTTTTTTTTTGTTGTTGTACACACAGAATATTAGGATTTCGTCGTACACCACCAGTTATTGGTCGTATATTGAATATTACATCCGAAATATATGCTATTGCCGATGAAGATCTCATCAAAACATTTTTCATTTCACCAGGTAAGTTGAATTAATTTTTCAGTTGTTGTCATTCCACTAATCATAGAACAGGTGTGTGTGTACGTTGCTTACCTAAACGGATTTCATTCAGATCAAACAAAAAAAGCTTTGAAACTAATTTTCTTTTTTTATATTTATATATCCTACATATTCAATTAGAGCTTATTGTGGCCACACACACACATGCACACACACTTATTTGCCACTAATGAATATGTATGTACCACAACTCTATGATGATGTTCATTGAATCAAATTACCTTTTTGTGTCTCAGGTATTTGTGGTACTGAAAATAAAAAAAAAGTTTTAGAATCTCGTTATCATCAATAAAGAGATAAAGGACAAAGTGTGGATGCCTTAACAACAATGTTTTTTTTCATTCATTCAATTCAATTCAATTCAAACATGCACCAGATTCCTGTGTGTGTGTGTTCATTTCATTTACAACAACAGCAACAACAACAACAACAACATTCAAATACACACATTGTATATTTGATCACAAAAAAATAGGGGAGAAAAAAAAATATTCTGTCTCAAGAGAATCTATCGATATACAATCTTCCTATCGTTATTGGATAAAAAATGAAATTTGATGTTGTCCATTCTTGTTTGTGTGTGTGTGTGTGTGATGATTCATGAATCTCTATCATGTCCAGCCATGTCTAGTTTTGTTTTGAGAAATGAATATTTTTTGCTTGTATTGTTTTCTCGTGTGTATACATGAATGAATACATGTTACACAATATCTAGTTACTTGGTGTGCGTTTTTTTGTGACTATGTCCATTGTTTAATTAATTTTTTCTTTGTTCAACAGAATCGCATACAAACACAAACACACACACGCACACACATATGAGCATTACAAAACAACAAGAATTTTTTTTTCCTAGGCAAAAAAGCTTTTTTTTTTATTTGATCATGGTAATGATCATCAATGAATGATGACCATGGTCGTCACATACAAACACACACACACACGCATACACAATTCTTCGTTTATAGAATAGTTGAACTGCCTATGAATATACTACTAGAATCTACTACTAAACAGAAAAAAAACTCCCCCCTCTCGTTTGATGCCATATACGGCTGTTACCATGTGTCAATTAGATTCATTAGTTTATCCCCTTGAAAAAAGGGGATAGCTAGAATTTGTGTATAAAAGAGAAAAAGTTATTTACCAGATTAATTAATTGCTTTCTTTTTTTGTTGTTGTTATTCTGATTTTGATATTCATTCACTATGGTCACTATTTTTTTGTTGCATTCGATCTTGGCCAATAATACAACAACAACAATTCAACAATGGTAATTCTTCATAGCCAATAATTTGTGTTTTCATGGCAAATGTGGTTATTACTGTGATACTGCACATGCAATCTGTGGCAATCCTGATACAGTTGAAGGAAGTTTTGCTGCCTTCCTACCATCCAAAAGTATTGCTCCAAGAAAGGTTTGTTTGTTTATTTTATTTGTTTTTTTTAATCAATAAATTTTTTAATGTTTTTTTTCCATTTTTTTATATTATACAATAAAACATAGGTCTATAGACATCCATATAGACGTTCATATCATAAACGTCGTCGTGCAACATGGGAAAATGATCCTGATTACTGTGATAAATATGTACGACACGCGCCACCATACAATCATGGTCGTCGTCTTGCCGATCTAATGGATATGGCTGTATTAGATTTTCTTATTGGTAATATGGATAGACATCATTATGAAACATTCAAAACATTGGGCAATCATTCATTTATAATTCATCTTGATCATGGTAGAGGGTAAGAGATTATCTTTTTTTATGTTGATAATAATAATAATAATAACAAGAAAGAAAACACAACCATTCATTCAACCGCCAATTATGTTTGTGGTTGAATGAATGGTTGGTGGTTAACTTTTCCACACCTCTCTACTCTACTATCATCATTACATTATATTATTACATATTTTTTTTACTAATCATAATATATCCTACACATCAATTCACATATCATTTTCTTTTTATAATAATTGATTAGATTTGGTAAAGCACATCATGATGAAATATCAATATTGGCGCCCATTATACAATGCTGTATGATACGTAATAGCACATTACAACGATTGATCGATTTACACAATGGTCAAACGCCATTAAGTGGTTAGTAATATCGTATTTTGTGTGATGCAAGATTGATTCTAATTTCATTATTATTATTTTTTTTTTTTTTTTTGATCATCTCATCTTTTATTTTCATTTATAAAACATAGAACTAATGAATAAATCGTTGAACATGGATCCCGTATCACCAATATTAACTATTGATCACTTGTTGGCATTAGATCGACGATTACCAATTATATTGAATGTTGTACGTGAATGTACACGTAAACGACCATTTCAAGATGTTATCATTAGTGATGGCTATTGATTATACTTAAAAATACGATGATCTGCTATTTCAATCATTCAATTCAGTCTAATATTAATCTCAATTTTCTTCATAATTTCTTCTCTGACCATTGTTATGGATGATGATAAGGACAACTTTGGGTGAAGGACAATTGTTTTTGTTTTCTTGAACCAATTTCGAAAAAAAATCCATTAAATTTTTGTTCTCTCAACAACAACAACAACAACGACGATAACTTTGATGATGATGACGACAATTTAACGACATTTTTTTTGTCAAAGATGAAAATCTTGTTTTTCGACTAAAAGAATCGATCAAAATTCCGCCCTTTCTTGTTTTTTCGATACATTCTTTGGTCATTTGTCGATCCACCATCACCACCAACCACCATCACCCATCATCAAATGGAAATTGGATAAAAAACAAAAAAATAAATGAATGAATGAATCATTCGATTCTTTCTATGAAGCATTAGTTTGGCTGAATCGATTCGAACAAATGACAAAGGAATCGTTCTACAAAATAGTGTGTGCTGTGGATGGACATTCGAAATTAGCATCATTGTTTTTTTTCTGGCAATTCACACTCCTGTATAACTTGTATATAAAAAAAATAATTCCAATTTTGCTGTGATATGGATGCAGCTTTCAATATATAAAATTTCTTTATCATCATTTTCAATCGTTCACCCCCACACACACCCCCACACACACACCCACACTCACACTTCACACATACTGATATGATTCAGATTTATTCTTTTCATTTTTTTTTTTTGGCAATTATTATTATCAAGTCAAACAATTTCTGGTCTTTTTCATATTTTTCATCATCATCATCATCATCATCATCGCCAGCCAACCAACCAACCAACCAACCAACCATTGAACATCATCATCATCAACAACAACAACAACAATCAGTGAGCCCGAGAAAAACAACATGATGATGAAGATGAAGAAATTGAATGGCAAAAAAAAAATGTCGACAGATGATGACAAAAGATGCGCGCGGAACCATTATAATTATTAATTTAATGTCATCATTAACGGTTGATTATTGTTATATGGTATGGTACCGTTTGTTGTCATTGTCGTTCAATGCTTCATTCTTCTTCTCTTCTTCAAGCAAGAAAAAAAAATGATGAGCACATTTTTTAGTCAACCAACTTTACAAGAAAAAAATTTTTTTTTTTTTTTGGTTCATTTGTATGTTCTTATTCTCACCAAATAATTTAATGATCATATTTATGGATGATGTTTAGGAGACAGAGAGTGAAAAAAATGGAACCCATTTGTAATCATTTTGTTGAATGATTTGTTGTTTGTAATTATTCTCATTGCATTTTTCTTCATCTTCAATACACACACACACACACAAAAATATTCATACAGCGAATTCAGCCTTCAGAATATAGTATAGTTCTAGTGGTTGTTGTTGTTGTTGTTTCTTTTCCATCATAATTCTAGCCCAAGAATTTTTTCTTTTTTTTTTGGTCGATTCCTTTTCACTTGTAGTTTTGACAATTTGTTTTTATTGTTTTCTTTTATTGTTGTTTATGGTGATATTATTGTTGTTTTTTTTCTGTGCACACTTGATTCCATGTTTTTTTTTCACAAATTTTCATTTTAAATTCTATTTTTTTTCGATTTGTCTTATTTTGTTGTAATAATAGCGACTGCTGGCTGGTTGCTTAGGCCATTTACACGAAAAAAAAACCACACATGAACAATAAATAATAAAAATTTATTTTTGTAAATATCATAAGATAATGATGAAATGATTAAAAAATGATTTTTTTTTTTTTGAATTATAAAATTTGTAAAAACATTTTTGTTTCGATTTTTTTTATTTCGAATGTTGAATTCGAATTTTTTTTTTGTTTTGTTGAAGAGGATGCTCATGCTGCCATCTGATATCGAATGTGTGAGAATTTTGATATAAACATTCCTGATTACACTCGTGTTTTTTTTTCATAGAAGGTGACTTTGATGATTACCGTATTATTTTTTTTTTATGTATAATCCAATTATAATTGGTGCAATTCAACCTGTTTCTGTTATGGTAATTTATCACTAATTTTTATACCATTAGTTTTTATAATAAGTTGACATATGTTTAAAAATTTAATTCTGTAAGTTGTCATTGGATTGCAATTTTTAAATTTAAATTTTAAATGGCTCTATTTTTTTTACACTCTATCCAGATGTTTTTATCGTTATTTTGATACAAAGGAAAAAATGACATATTGAATTTTTTCTTTTAATCTCAAATTTTTTCTTCATTTTAATCGTGTGGTAAGTGATGTGTGGTAGACATTCATGCTAGACTTAATTGAATCAATATTTGTTTATTGATTGAAATCAAATCCATTTAATGACAATCAGTTCAAATTTGTCCAAGGCTTATGACACCATTTTCATTCATTGATGAATGTGAATGAAAATAAAAACAAAAAAAAAAAAGAACTAAACGGATGTCATTTATCACATGTGTTGGATTATTAAGGCTACTGGGTGGTATTGACAATGCTTACGAAAGAATAATTTGTTCACTTTATCATTTCGTACATATCATCATCATCATCATCTTGGTTGGTACAAAAAAAAATGTTGACTTTAATCTTATCCCAAATCAAAAGTTTACTTTGGCCAACGAAAAAAAAACCGGTTCCAAAGCAAAAGATCTTATTACAAAATCCAGAAGGCAAATGTGTTTGTACAAAGAAAACTGGTCGATGATATTTTTTTTTTTTTTTGCACGAAATAAAATCATGATAAATTCGGGCAATAACAGTGGCAAAAACCCATATGATGATATGATACGATGATATGAAACAAACAACAATATTTATGTATGATAAACCTAATAAGGTTTTGTCACATTTTTTTTCAGTAGCCTATTACGCAATAAAAAAAATGCATAATAGAAATAATTTCAAATTCAGAGAATAATTACCTGTTTTTCTTTTTTTTTCATCCAGATACAAAAAATATTATCTCTTTAAACGAACTTGTTTTTCTAAAATTGGAACAAAACCCGGTGATGCATAGTGAAAATGGCGAAAGCCAGTCAAAATTTTCATCCAATACTCATCATCAAACAACTTCATCCTTTCGATCATTCACTTTTCGATTGAACAATCCAAACATTCAATTTCCATTGATAACGATTCATCCGATTGTGATTCCACGGTTTTCCATCAAACATCCATTCCGATCTGAACAGATTATGGAACAAAAAACCAAAACAATGACTAATCGTAATAATGATGATAATAATAATAATGGCCATGATATTGAATATCTACTCATGTTGCCATCTGAGCAGTCTACTCTAAATGAAAATAGTGATATATCATCGATAGTGAGTTCAAGTAAACTTTCATCATCTGTTTCGAGACGGTTCATTAAGGCTTCAGAGGTTTTATCATCATCATTTTTTTCAGTATCAACCATATTTGGGTATCGTCATTTTTTTCTGGTTTTTTTATCATTTTAATAACATTATTATTCCTAATATGGGATATCCTCGCCGCATTTGAAAAAAATGTACAAATCAATGTGGCAATTGATTTTTGTTTCTTTGATTTGATCATTGTCTCTTCAGATATAGTGTAAAGGCCGATAAACATCACATGCAGCGTCATGCGAAATATGAACGGCATTGAAATAGTATCAATTTCTATTTTGTCTAAATCATTAGTGATAAGATTCTCACACTTTTTCATTTGGTGACCATCATAATTAGAGTTGATGATAAGAAAATTTTTTTCTCTAGTATAAGATTAGCGGCAAACACGCTGTTAAGATGCATTAAGCCTCATTGAGCCCTTGAACACGTTTCATCATTAACAAATAATCAATTCTTTGAATTAATATTTGACTAATGATGGCCAATTTTCAGACATCGTTTGGTTCCAATGAAACCGAAAAATTACTAGTCCAATACCTCAACGAACGTCCGATGCTCAAATCTTTTATGGTCGGTTCATTAAGTGGAACATGTTCAACGCTTTTGTTTCAACCATTCGATTTGCTCAAGACCAGAGTGCAAAATGCCCACTTATCTTCATTGGCAATTAGTCGTAACCAAAGTGTTCCAGCATCTGCTATGCCATCAACTCGATTCGTTACGGTGACATACGAGACAATCAAAAATGAACAGATTATTGGTTTGTGGCGTGGTACAGCACCGGTATGTATTTTCATGTAAATTTTTAAAAAAAAACAATAAATTCTTATTTATTTGTATTTAGTCGCTACTTCGTTGTGTCCCTGGTATTGGTATTCATTTCTGTTGTTTGGACACCTTACAAAGCCATTTCTGTCCAGATCGTCGACCATCAGCTATTGAAGCCATGACATTCGGCATGATGTCCCGTAGTATTGCAGCTGTATTACTCATACCAGTTACGGTAGTTAAAACACGTTATGAAAGTGGTTCTTACGCCTACCAAAGTATCGTCGATGCATTAAGGCATACATATCGTAATGAAGGTCTCCGTGGATTGAAATCCGGCCTATTGCCAACATTAATGCGAGATGTTCCATACTCGGGTCTATACTATATGTTTTATTCACAAATGAAAAATTTTATGCTAACCAAAAACGCAGATGAAATTCAGCGAAATTCACAACAGTATTCGAAGATCATATCATCATCATCCATTACATTCGCATGTGGTGTTTCGGCGGGTCTTTTAGCATCCGCTGTCACACAACCGATGGACGTGGTTAGTATCCATATTTACTGATAGATTGCACACAAACCAAACGCTAAAATAGATATCAATCAATCAATTATCGAAAGTTACAAATATTGTCTATGTGTGAGCTCTTTAGTCTAATTAGTTGATAGCAATGAGGATCAATTTTCAAATATTATCATACAAAATGGACCTGATTATACAATTTGATTGACGTATTTTCACATTTTTTAATCATCTTTAAAACAGGTCAAAACTCGAATGCAAGTCAACACGAAACAATATCCTTCTTTCCTTAAAACAACCCTATCAATTGTGAAAGAAGAAAAGATACGTGGTCTATTCGCTGGTTTGGTTCCCCGAATGATGCGTCGAACATTAATGGCTTCGATGGCGTGGACTGTTTATGAACAAATGATGAGAAGCTTATGTCTCAAATGACATCTATAAATGTTATAAGTGCCATAATTATTTATTTTATTAAAAAAATCTATCAAAAAAAAACAAAAATTGCTTATTGTATTGGTCGCAAACATTTTTTCTTTGGTGGAATTTTCTAGTTCATTTTCGAAACACCAGATGATGTCTTAACACCATCTGTGGACAAAAGCAATAACTTGAAAGTCACAAAAACGAATATTTATGTATATACAGACGGTACACTACTTACGAATAAACTTCTAGATAATTTTTTTTTAAATTCGAAATGAATTTCGACTTCCATAAATTAAAAAATAAAATATCGACAATAAAATTATAAATGTTTAAAAATAATTTATATTTGATCATCATCATGAATATAAAAACATAAAGAAAGACTAGAATGGTTTCAAACTAATGCTTAAGAAAAATTTAAAAATTACAAATTCACCAAGAAGACTGGATAATTAAATATCTGGATTTCGACAAGCATCATCGAAATACCAATGGTTGATCTCTTTGCTGGTTTGGAATGTATTTTTATCGTTGATTACATTTTGTTCTAGACGTTTACAGAGTTGGCAATATAAATTTGAATTCATATCTGATTCTGAATCGAGTGAATATTTTTTACGCCACTCGAAATAGGATAAATAAAGTTTCCTGTTACTGGCTATTTTCATGATTAAACGGGCCAATGTTTCTGGTTTCATTCGTGTGGCATCGATATACGAACCGGCCGGTAATATAGAAGAATAATTGGCACCACCGAAAACAATAGGAACAATGTCATAATTTAATACATTAAACAGTTTTTCAGTTACGTAATCTCTGTGGAAAAAATCAAATGACAATCAATTGAAATATATCAACGAATTTATCAACAAACTTACTTGCATAGTGAATTTTCGAATGATAAATAAAATAAATATTCACGTGCTGCTTTTTGATAACATTCATGTGAATGTGGACATTGAAATTTGCCACATTTACCATAAATATCTACCTGTACCATTCGTGATAATTTTTGAACATAATTTTCTCGATGACTTTGCGTATGACAATTACTGACAAACCAAACGACTGGTTTGATTTTATATCGAATATCAATGTTAGATTCTAAATCAAAATCATGATTACGAGCAATTAGTTGTCCATATGGCACATAAATGTCTGAATCATGACGATAAGTAGCGGTCAGATTGAAAATTAAATCATCTCTATCTGGTAACAGCGCCGTATTAGGTGGAGCTTCTAAATTATAAATGGTCCATAATTGATTGGAGTTTCGTCGTGTAGGTAAATCATTGTAATGAAAATCTCTCCAATGAAAGATGATTACTTTGGCTGTTGCAATGAAATCACGATTGGTTGTGACTAAACAATTCGGATATCGATAATAACATGGTTTTGGTCGAAACAATAAATTTTCCGTGTCACCATTCAATGATTTTTTCATTTGATACATTAAGTCTTGGTCAAAGTATTTGGTCCAAAAAAGGATAATTCGGAAACTAATGAATTCAAATATAAAATCATTAATTATAACCACCATCATAATCTAGTTTGAATGTCTTACTTTTGTACTTTATCCGATGATAATTGAACATATTGGGTGAGTTGATGATATGTAATCTCGGTGGTGACGTTTCCATTTTTATCGACAACAATTGTAGTATCATTAATAAATGGCATATATTGAATGGAATAATAATTGATCAGATTTCGATTGACTAATGAAAAACTGTTCAGCAAAAATAATAACGCCCAAAGACCAAGACAAATGAAGATGATTAAACGAATTCTTGGCATAAGATTGCCATTCAGAATAGTGATGGCCATTGCCATCTCTAATCGCTTTTTTTTAGTATGGATCAAATGACTTGTTTTTGACTATTGCTTGCATTTTATGGCACTAAAGATGAGAAACAGTATTTGTTGGATAAATGGTTAGAATAAGGATAAAATTGTTATGGTAAATGATGAGATTATCACTAGAGTTGTTATTTTATATCGAGTGTATATTAGTAGTTCTATATATACTTACAGATTTAAATTTGTTTTGGTATTGGTATTTGTGTAATGATAACGAATGAGACATAAAACACAACAAAAAAAATTATCGATAATGATAGTGAAAACAAAGAAAGATAATATATGAAAATTGTTTTTATCACTCAAAATATATCACAATGAAATAAAAAATTTGAAATAATTGAAATAATATTCCCAAATAATTTTCGATCAAAACATCAATATCAACACAAGACATTGACTATCGAATAAACACAATCGATTATCGAATATGAATGTATCCAGAGCAGTGAATATGATATGAATTTGTTACTTTCATTCGTCCAAAACTTATCATTTGAAAAATGTTTCTAATCATCATAATTGATTATTATTTCCATGTTAATAGAGAGAAAAAAAAATAATATCTCACTCATAGTTACCTCATAGTTACCGTGACAAATAATTGTATGTGTGTAATACATTGAGTGTGCACAACATAAATGCTGTATAATAAGAAACAGGTTTACCATTGTAAATTGATTTTATTATTATTTTTCTCTCATTAAAAAAGAAGAAAAAATTACACATTGAAATAAAACAAGTGTCATTTGTCGAATTGTGAAATTGTGTCGTCGTCATCATCATCATCATCATCATCATCATCATGATTGTCGGTGTGACAAACTTCTACTATAGACATTTATATATTAGTTCTACATATAAAATAATTGACAATTGAATTAATCAATCATTATTAACTTGAAATGTTTATGTTTATTGTTTATTTGTATTAATATTAACAATAATCGATGAAGTAACCAAAGAACAAATATGTTAGATTTTTCTTTTCGTTGTTGACATTATTTATGGCATTGAATGATGACGATTTTTTTATGCCATTTTTTGATACGATTCAGGTGGATTACGTTTACGTCTAGGGTGTTTTTTTCCATCTATATATTCAAATTCATAGCCAAAAAATGCAGCAAATACAAATACAATACCAAATATGAAGAATATGAATACCGAAATGAAAGCAATAGCATAAGAAACAGGTTCAAGAATAGTTCGAGCTACAAATTGAGATAATGCCCAAAGAAAAAAGCTAAATAAAAATAAACACGGAATGACCATCAATCCGGTATCGAAGATATTTTCAATAAAATTATTGCCAACCAATCTATCGACAATACGTACACGTACTGGACATTCTGGATGTTCTTTATTCATTGTTCGTTCCAGTTTTCTTGCATGATAGTTTAAATGAAACCATCTTATCGGTACACGAATGATGGCCCGAAGAATTCGTTCGGTACGCATACCACGACCTTCGAATTCAATTTCATCCAAATTGATTGCTTCATCATCTTCATCATCATTATTATCATCATCATCATCATCATCATATTTTTCATTTGTCGTTTTGATTGCCCAAAATGTCATACGATCACGAATATAAATCAATGTCTTCAATATACGTGACATGATGTATGGATTTCTTTACACTTTGTTATTGGATTTAGAAAACGAAAACCAAAACCAAAACAAAACAAAATCCGATTTCGATTCTGGTGATCCAAAAAAAAAAAAAAAAAACAAAACAAAAATCGACTCACACTTATCCGAATGATGGATATATAGCAAATTCGTATGTCTAAGGAATATTTTTTATATTCGGCGCTTCCATTGGCTAAAAAAGTGTTTGGAACACTATTGCCATCTTTTGGCCAAGAATTTTATTTCCCAATCTAATACAAAAAAAAATCGACTTACGATTTCAATGAGAAAAAAAAATTAGCATCGTATTGATTCATGATAAACACACACCACCAATATAATCGGTCAATTTGTTGTGATCAGCAAATTTTCATTGTTTATCATCACTGTGACTAAACTGATAAACGATTTATCGGTAATATAAAATGAACAGAAAATAATGAAAAACTCGAGAAAATTCTTTTTCTTTGTTTTGTTTTGTTTTTTTTGAGGATAAAAAAAAACAATGAAAAATAAAGGCCACAATATATATTATAGGCTCTTTTGTATTTTAGAAAATGAACACCGATGACCACAAATCAATATAATAAAAAAAAAGTTGCTGACAAATCGTGAAATGAAATGTGAAAATTTGTTATGATCAAAATAATAACATAAAAAAACGCGTTAATCTATCCATCCGGTTAAATGTATTTTATTACATATATAGACATAACTAATAATAATATCCTTTTGTTTGTTTGTTTTGTTGATCGTAAAAATAAAAATCTACTAAAAAATTTTCATCATTATTTTTGGTCAATTTGTCCATATAAACGGAAAAAAAATTCATCACCTACCTGCAATGTATAAAATTGCCATTCGTATATGAATTGAGCAAACACTAAACCATGCATTTGATTGATTTCATAATTATCCTATATAAACAGATTGTTTTCAATTTGTAAATGGAAAAAAATCGATATATGATCAATAAAATGATATATGTAATCGATCGCAAAAAACATTGTTCAATCTAATGATGAATTGAGAGAGAGAAAAAAAACTGGCAATTAATTTCAATTTAAACATCTTCTTGATGATTATGATCATTGATCAACATTTATTTTGGATGTAAGATTGAAAATCTCAGCTTTTCATCATCATCATCATCATCATCATTATTATGTTGAGTCCATTCTTCATTGTTTTCAATTAAATCAAAAATCACTTTTCATTTAATCATTAATTCAGTTTTTTTCTTTCTTCTCCATTTCAGATATTTTAGTAACAGATGATAAAAAGTCTATAATTAGATTATTATATTATTATTTTAGATAGATAACTGGTTACTACTGAACATTTGGTTTCATGCATCCTATGAAAGAAAAAAAATGTCAATGTTTTCGTCCCAAAAAAAAAAAAAAAATTCATCATTGGAAATGAAAAGTGAAAAATTAATCGTCAAAAAAAAGGAAGAAAGTTTTTCCAGTTCACCATTTTCAAGTACATTGATTGGGCTATGCTGTTGTTGTTGTTGTTGTTTCAATCGTACAATTATTACCGAGACGGTTGTAATTTTGGCCATCACCGATTATTATTATTATTATATATCGATGAATTGATCCAACTTTTTTTCATTGTTTTTTTTCTCTGGTAAGAATTTTTTTTCTTCAACTTTTCAACTTGCAATTGAATTATTTTTTTTTGTTTCATTCTTTTCAAGAAGATTGTATGGAATTTTTTTTTTGGATAGAATTCCTGCACTACCGTGTGTGTGTGTGTAATCAAATTGGTTGTAATTTACATTCGATAATTAAATCGTAAGGCAATCTCATATTGATTCTCATCAAATTTTTAAAACTTTTTTTCTGGAAATAGAAGAAGAAAAAAAGTAACGTACACAACATCTTTACACATCATAGTGAGAATGAGAGTTTTCATTTAGCTGAATTTTCGTTTTGTCTTTTCGTTTTTTCGTTTTTTTTTTACTGGAGTACGGAAAAAAACGGAATTTGAATCAGCAAAAGAAGAAAAAAATGTTGAAATTCTTTTTTTTTTCTTCTCCATCCACTTTTGACAAATAAATGTGAAAATGTCGGTTGGTTGGTGGAGGGGGGCCATACGATGACAACAACAAAGTGGAATAAAAACAGCCATTTCTTCTGTGTGTTTGTGTGTGTCTGAAAATTTCTACAATGTGTTTGAATGAGTGTTTAAAAGAGAAAAAAAAACTAACAAGGGAATCCAGAAAAGGAAAAAAAAATTTAACGCTCTTACTTGATGATGATGATTCAGGAAAACAATTAAAAAAAAAACGGCGGAAATTTCTTTCACCCATCAATGAAAACAATTGTTTGCCACAAAATCTTCACACACACATACAGATAATCAAGTTAAATTGAACCAATTAAATTTTGAAAAATTTTTCTTTTTTTTTGAAATACTACTGGCTTTGTTGATTTAGAATATCGGATTGGTTTGAATATTGGTTGGTTTTTTTTTCATTTGCTCATTTTTTTTTCGTCACCATTTTTTTTCTGGAACAAAAAAATTGATTTACTATTTTCATTTTTTTTATGTGTGTGTGTGTGTGTAACCACATTGAAATACTAATATATCGATCCATAGGATCATGATGATTATTATTATATATAATTAATCCAGAAATAATAATAATAAATAAACAATGTGAAATGGAGAGAAAAACAAGTAATTGAAGCATATAACGAATAATGGGACCTAGTATTTGAACCAGAATTCATTGTAACACTAAAATTGTGGATATAATAATTCACTTTGACAATCTAATATAATTAACTTATGACTCTTGTATAATGATGATATGAATCAAATGGACGTCGATGGTGCTTGTGGTGGTGGTGGTGGTAAGCCCCGGTGTTAGTTTTTTTGTTTCCTATTTTTTTATGGCCAAGGTTTCACATTTATTCAATGAAGATCATCATCATCATCATCATCATCCAAGAATAGAATGAATTAATTTTTGTAGGTCTTTTTTTTCCGCTTCTGATTTTGTCAAAATATCGACTAAGGTATTAGAATGAATAACAGACAAACAAACAAACCAAAAAAAAAAAAACAAAAAAAAATTATTTCATCGATCCAATGCATTCAAGATAATAATAAGTTGTTTATCCAAACATGCCAAATGAATTATTATCATCATAATCATTAGGCATGACGGGATTTAGATTCATTCATTCATTTTTTCTTTTCGTTTTGTTTTGTATACACTGAAAAAGAGCCACTGAAAAATTCTGTACACATTTATTATTCCATATTATTATTCAATGGGAAAAAAAAGACCATCATTGTTGAATAATTTTTATTTTTGTTTGCAAATTTATTTAAAACGGAAATAAAAATAGGAAATGATTATCTCTTTACTATTTTTTTTCTGATCATCATCATCATTTTTTTGTTTAATTAAAAATTATTCATTCAATTCAACATTAATTTTTTTCCCTTATCGAAAATGAAAATCTGCCATCATCATCATCCACATCATATGGAAAAATAAATTGGCTAATTCTATATTCTAGCTGTCTGTAGTCGGTGTGTTTGTTTGTATGTGTGTATGTGTGTATTAATTCATCACATTTGTATTAAACAATTTTTAAAATTAAATGGAAAAAAATCCTTTGTATTTGTCATCATCATCATCATCATCATCATCATCACACAATGACAAAAACATAAAACAAATGATGATGATGATGATTGTCAGGATTGATTTGTGAAAAAAAAGAATGAAAGAAAATTCATTTGATAATGATAACGAATAATTTAACCATTTTTTTCATCATCCGAATCATATAATAAATTTAATGAATCGTATTGGATGCTGAACATAGAGAGAGAACACGAAATAATAAGATGGTGAAACAAACGGAGAGAGAGAGAGAAACTTTTATATCCATTTTGTATTTGTATGTTTTATGTAATAACATACGTAATAATAAGTATCATTAATTTGTTCTTGAAACAATGTGTGTGTGTGTGTGTGAAAATAACCAAAGTTCTTTGATGATGATCATGATCATGATCATCATTTTCATCTTGTTCTTATTGTTTTTTTTTTGTTTTGTATAAAAAAAACATTTCGGGACAAGGGGATTTTGTCTTTGGATCATTTTTTGTTTCATTTATTGAAAACCGATGGTTTTTGTTTTGTTTTGTATTTTTTTATTTTATTTTATTTTGTTACTAAGGTCATATATGAAGTGTATAATAAGCAATAATAAGCAATAATTTATAATACATATATATTATGATGATGTGTTATTCGATATAAATAAAAATCACTATGCCAAGTAATGAAAAATAAAGTGAGAAAATGAAGAAAAGAAAAATTATGACCTGTTTATGGAAATGTACAAATAATTAGCTTAAGATAAATTAGTATCTGGAAATAAAAATACAAGAAAAAATAGGAAAAAAACCGGAGGTTTGGCTTTATGCGATGATGATCATGATGACGATGATGATGATGATGATCGAGATTGAATGAACAAAACGACAATATAACAAAATAATAATCAAGTCAAATATGAATTTAGGTATTGATTTCATTGAAGGAAAAAAAATTAGTGCAAATACATTTATAATGATTGCGTTTTGAATTTTTTTTTTCGTTATTTTTAAGTACACAGAGGGGAAAAGTGATTTTAAAATGATTTTAAATAATTTTTTTTTTTGCACTTGATCATCTGTAATTTACTATGCAACGCAACTTATTTTCCAAATATAGATTCGTAGAGAGCAATCGGTGCATGTTTGTCGAAAAGAATTATCAACATTCATTTTCATAATCAATAGAATAGAGTTCAGTTCCTTTTCCAATAAATATTAGAATTTCACGTGAATTTGTTTACCATGAGCATTCGCTATTTCAGCCAAGATTTACGAACTATCAGTTAGATTTTTTAGTTTTTTTTTATTTTTTATTTTTTGTTGAAGATTAATTTTAAAATGTACGCAAATTCATTTACGAGATAAATTATGACTTTAAAATTACAAAAATATAAATTGAAAAAAATAAACAAAAAAAAATATCCAATAATATTTGGCAACGAAAACAACAACAACAACAACAACAACAACAATAATAACATTGTAAAAGTACATTGAAAATGAATGAATGAAAAATTATTTCCATAATATGGGTTGTTTGTTATTCATTCAATCATCATCATCATCATAAATATTGTAATTGGGGCCAAAGATCAAAATCAAGAACAAAATATATGTATATGTTGAGTGTGAGACAGAAAGAGAGATAGGAATGACAAGAAATTTGAGATTGAATCAAAGGATTGAATTCAATATCATAATCATCAACAGTTATTCGTAAAAAAAATAAAATAATAAGTTCAAGTTGAATGAATCCTTGATTTTGGAAATTTTTTTCTTCTTCTTTTGTTCAACAAGCCTGTAGACAAGAGTAGTAGATTACTAAAATTATCTTTTATGAACAAATAAAGAAGAAAGATGTATAAAGGGGGAAAAATTAGATGTTCGATACAAAATAATTCGATACCGATAAATATCAGGGCGCCATATATACACTTTTTAAATAGTAATATATGTGAAATGGTTTCTATGGGTTTGTGATGTATTTTTTTTTTTTTTTTGTTTTCTTGGCAATTGCGCAGAACTAATAAATATATAATTTTTTGGCGCCTTTGGGTTTCACCCAAATTGTTTGCGTTTCTATGTGTATAGGACGCAAACACACACACAAAAACACAAAAAGAGACAAACAGACAAAATTTCAAGTCCAAATAATCTTCTTATATGTGCGTGTGTGTGTGTGTGTCTCTAGTATTTAAACTTGATTCCAATCTGATAGTTCTGTTTAGTTTGTCCATTGTGTCTTTGTGATATGATGTATGTTTATCTGTGTGTTATTCAGAAAATTTCAAATTTCAATTTCAACTTTCTTAATTTGTTGCATAGGTAATTATTAATATTTTCAATAATTTGAATATTGATTGATTTATAATTTTTTTTTAAATTTCAAACTTTATCAAGTTTTGTGTTTATTTGACTGATTTAATAATTGATCACATCGGCAAACAATTCTAACAATGCCATTATTTGATTTTGATTCAAATGTAATGAGACTACGTCTCAAACGTTTAACAAATATTGTTAATGGTTATGGTTTTGGCCTAAATATTCAAGATCGTGGTACACCACCGGCATTACAGATATCATCAATTGAAAATAATTGTGAAGCAGAAAAATCTGGTCTAATTCGTAATGGTGATATTATTTTACGTATTAATAATCATGATGTATCACAATGTACATATGATGAAGCAATACAAAAATTAACATCAACACCAATGAATGCATATGCATCATTCACGGTACGTGCACCATTTGGTTATGTAACACGTTTGATTACTACATTTGAAGAAGATGGACAATCAAAAACAATTCGTATTACTGAACGTGCTAATCGTCAACAACAAAAACAACAACTCGCTAATAATGATGACCATCATCAACAACAAAATCATATAACAAATAATTCTCATTTGACGCCACAATCAATAACAAAAACAACAACAACAACAACGGAAGAATCAAAAACTACAATGACAAATCAACCACGTACTCGAAAAGGGTAAGTCGGACAAAACTTTAACCAAAAAAAAAAAAAAAAAAAAAATTTTCATCTTCTGAATGCAAAAAAAAAAATTCACCATCTGAGCCATATTGTATTTGTCGTATGCTAATCGATAATATTTTCACACACACACACACACACACTTGCTTACTGAGTTAACCCAATGACAACATTGATCAACTATTCGGTAAATGTTTTTCATAAAAAAAAAAATCAATTTGGAACAAAAAGGGTACTAGGCCATTGTGGCAAGGTGACACACACACACACACAAACTTATATATTAATCGAACGCTTAGACATTTTAGATTCGATCATTATTAGTCCATCAATCCATAAATCATTATGTGTTATTGATCTACTGTCTCTCTCTCTCTTTTCCTATGTGTTCGAACTAAACAAGTCTAAATTTTGTTTTTTTTTCATTTTGGAAAAAAATGAAGACATTGAAAAATGTTGAGTTTATTTGCCAGATTTGTGAGAAAAACGATCAACAACAACAACAACAGCATCATCATCATCATCATATCGAAAGACATAGAAATGATTTGCTATTAGAGGCTATAATTTGAGATTTCCGAATTAAATGGACAAAAAGAGAAGCAAGGATAGAGAGAGAGAGAGAAAGAGAAAGAATTAGATTATCAATGAATGGGCTGTATATATACCAATATAAATTAAGGAGACATTTTAAATAGCTCTATTATTATAACATCATCATCCTGATATAATGTTAGTGAATACCATAGTCAGAGAAAGAGAAAGAGATCGTATATAATGGGCTAACCAATGGATTCAATAAGAAATCCTTACAACAACAACAACAACAACAAAAAATAAAAATGAATGACCATCATCGATATTACAGATTTTCGATACACACAGTAGTAGAACAATGGAAAAAAATAACTGACCAGAATAAGAAGCTGAGCTAGTTGAATGAAACACGAGAGCTTATCCATTATTATTGTTCTATCAAATAATTTTCAATATATATTTAAAAAAAAACATAATTCAATAATAATAGTAGTATGGTTGACGGAAATAGAGTTCCATCAATTTTACTAATAATAAAACAAAACATTTGAAAAAAAAAATTTGAATACCTAAATCATTGCAATAATCGTTTGTTTTACTCAATTACACACACACACACACACACACAAAGACAAGTTCCATTTTCTTGTTGCTGTTGTTTATTGGTCTCTGGTGAATTTGATGCTGATGATTTGATGGTTTGTATTTGTGGTGAAAAGCAAAAAAAAAAAAAAAAAATAACCGTATGTTCTTATCATTTAGTTATTAGAATATTATGAGTATTGTTGCTGTTGTTTTGTATCGCAACAAACCACTCAAAGTTCTAAGCAATAGTTTCAATGCATGAATGAATAATCACTTGACGATAATCAATCAATCAATCAATCAGACAAATGTTTATTTTTATTTTCATTTCTGTTCTGTATTACAGTAAAAATTTGCCGCCATTCATCAGACAAAGATTATATTGATTTAATAATCAAAAAAAAATTTTTTTCCTATTTGAATTTGCAAATAATACCTGATGAATGATGGAAAAGGTATATGCCGCTTTTAGGCTTAGATAAACATTTCTTTTTTTTTCCCCGGTGGATAAAGAAAGAAAGAAATTCTGATTCTGACATTTGTGTGTTGTACAGATGGATTAACTCGATGATGACTGATAGGGTAGATTGATATTTTTTTTTATATCATATCAAGTATGGATTGCGCGTGTTTATAATAAAGATTTTTTTGTTTTGTTTTCACAATCAAAATCGTGTAACAATCAATTTTGTGTATTTTTCTTTTCATTCATTCAACAATAATGAAAATGTCACATGAATTTGCGTTAGAATCCACTAAATGAAATGCAAAACAATGAATGAGAAAAGAAAAATAATTGAAAGCAAAACAAAAAAAAAGTATCAATCAAAATGGATTTTATTTCAACGATTGGCAGCAATAAAGTGGAAAAAAGGGAATTGTTTTTGTTTTTGTTTTCAGTATAATAATTTTGTGCATGTATAGGTTATTTTGACATATTGAAAAATGGACATTTATCAAGTGTGAAAAAAAAGTAAATATTGGGAACAGAAAAGAAAAAAAAAGAAAGAAAGAAAGAAATTTTTCATTTCTCAAGTTATAATTTATATTTACCGATAAACATGTGGCCATTACCTGGTTGAAATGAATGACAGCAATACAGCAATATACCAATATAGCAACCATTAATAAGAAACAAGAAAGAAAAGTTCATTCATTCATTCATTCATTTATTCAATGATTCATTTATCATGATTGCAGTTAATGATAATTTCATCATTTTGAATTTATTCGAGGACAAGAAAAAAAAGAAAGAAAGAAAGAAAGAAATAATATAATGTAACGAAATAAACCAATATATATGAAAAAAAAACACTGACAATGTGACGAATTTATTTGTAAACATGAACGGTATGATAATAAATAATAAAAAATTTGGGTATTTCCAAAACGATGTCTAAAGTTTCGTAATATATACACACATGAAACATATATATTCAAATTCATTGATATAGGTCGTTGTTGTTGATTTGAATGAAGAATATTTACACTGAAAATTGTTTGCAAACAACAAAACATGGCATAGTACACAATTTATTCACCGAAAACAATCGGACAAGGACAGTGAAAAATTTTTAATTTTTTTTGTTTGTTTGTTTGTTTGTTTGAATTATGAAAACAAAATATCACAATCATAAATTTTCTTTCTTTGTTGAAAAATCCATGATGTTGTTGTTGTTGCTTTTTTTCTGCATTGTCAAAATTAAAGGTAAAAAATCTCAATTATAAATTCTAGAATCTAGATAATTTCATCATCATCATCAATCAAATAATATGTTTCGAATTTTTAAACATTCGAAACATAAAAATGACCAATCATTCATAAATCATGTAGCTAGAAATTTTTTTTTCCGGCAACAAATTCTAATTTCAAACGAAATTAGAATTTAAATCAAATTCTCTAATGATGATGATCATTGAATATTATTTTATTCCGAAATTTTTTTTTCTCTCTGTTTGATTCTTTTTTTTTGTTGGAAAAAGATTAATCATTCAAAAATGGTAGCCCACATTTTGATGATGTTACATTTTTTTTCGGTGCATTAATTTGTCCAATTTTTTTTGGATTCTGTTTTTTTTTTTTTTTTGTTTGAACACAAAAAAAAAATCCACAGCAAGAACACGATGAACGATGAAATTAAAAGGAACTTTTCAAAAATAGAATTAACTGAACAACGGAAGTTGACAATGGAATTCTAATGAATCTTTTTCTGGAATTCTACGTGCAGCCATTGTGTTTAGCGGATTTTTTTTTGTTTTGTTTTTATTATTGGCTTGTTATTTTTATTTTTTATTTCTCCTAATCGGGTATTCAACGGTTCAGTACAATTTTACTATACTTTTTTTCACTTTGGCATTGAATGTTGTTGTTCTTGTCGCTGTTCAATGTCTTGTTGATTACTGAGGTTAGAGCATTAGAGAGAGAAAAAAAAAATAAAATAAACTTTTAACTAAAGACAACAGGAAAAAAAACTCGTTATTCGTTCTTAGCAGTATTTTTGTCCATTTATATTTGCTGAATTTTCTCTTTTCTTATTTCGATTCTTGAAACATTGACAAACAGACAAGGAAAATAAACAAAAAAAAAGAATATAAAAAAGTCAAAATAGAATTTTGTCTTGTTCGTGTGTGTGTCCAAATGAAACAAAAGTTTTGGCCATTTTGTTGTTTTTTTTTTTAGTTTATTCAGAATAAAAAAAAATGATGATCATGATCATCATTGAGTGTAAAGTAACGACGACTATTTGAAAACGAACGACGTGTTCACAAATGAATATTCTTCGAATGAACAAGTGAAACATTTCTGTAGTTACCGATTTAGATGTTTTTTTTTTACAATGTTATCAATGTCGTTTTTGTGTCCAACATAAAATTACATTGGACTTTTTTTGCTATAAATTGAATTAAAATTGAAGCAATGAATGATGATGATGAGGATGGTGTGCAAAAAAAAAAAATCAAACCGCCACCACCAAAAAGTGGACAATTCAATTCATATAAAATAGAATCTCTAGAGAGGGTATCCGGTGGACAATGAAATCAATAATCATTCTATAAAGATTCTCTCTATGGAACCTATCCATCTATTGGTGGGGTTCACAGTATTTCAATCAAAACTGGCTAACTAAAAAAAAAGGTTTGAATAAAAATGAAAATTCCACTATTTATTATTATTACTATAGTGCTGCTGCTACATCAGCTGACTTTGTTAAATTGAATTTTTGATTGATTTCTTCTTTTTTATAGAGAAAAAAAAATGAATGTGAATGAATGAAACACCACCACCACCACCACCAAAATCATGGAATGAATTTTTTAATTGAAATTCAATTCCTCCGTTTACTAAACACAAACACACACACACACACACACACACACCGTATTTCTGTGTATGCCATTGACATTCATCATCAGTTTGATTTCAAACTTTTCCACACGCATTTTTTCATGATATTTAAATATTTTCTCATCTTCACTGTTGAATTCATTTTCGTTGATTATCTATTCCTTTTCTTTCATTTTTTTTTTTTTTTTTGAATCAAATTTCAATCAACTAGAGCGTGAATAAATCTATTGTTGATTTGCATGATGATGATGAATCTAATTCATCCGTTCAATTCAATTTAATTCGATTTCAATTTTTTTTTCATCATCCTTTGCTTTTTCTTTTATTCAAATGTAGGTCGATTTGCGTTGGTCAAAAACCAATACGAATTAGAAATGTTGCCACCTCAAATGTTACGGTGGACACTTTACATCAAACAGCTAAACAGGTAATATGATGATGATAATGAGATTAATTATAACATAATGATAATTGTACTTGTTAGCCATTATCCTGTTCAGAATCGGTTTGTTTGGGTTCATTGATGAAACAAACAAAAGAACATCTAGGAATATGTCCATTACAACCACAACAAGTGGATCTATCTACCACCAATCAACAACAATCCGTTGATGGAATCGGTCAACAACGTAGTAAAGAACAAGTGCTAAGTGATGCCTATCAATTTATGGAACAATATTATGCATCAATAAAACGTTTACATACACCTGCACATCGTGATCGTTTACGTGAAATTGAAACCGAAATACGATCAACTGGTGCATATCAATTGAAACAAACGGAATTAATATTCGGTGCTAAATTGAGTTGGCGTAATGCACCAAGATGTATTGGCCGTATTCAATGGTCAAAACTTCAGGCAAGTTGAAAAAATTAAAAAAAAAAAAAATAAAGAATAGAAACATTGTTTGATCAAGTAGTTTGTGAATTCTCAACGAGATTTGGTAAACAGAATTTTTTTTTCTATTTTCTTGAATCGAAAATATTTCTTTCTTCCAAAATGGCTATTAACCCATGAACTCACATTTTAACTTATCGATGAATGTTGTTACGGATGTATTTGTTTCCGGTGGTGACTATTTTTTTTTCTAAAAAAAAAAAATTTTCCGGAACATTCTAAGCACGTTCAACGCTTTTTTCAACGGTCCCTATGTCGTTTTATGTACTGTGTGTGTGAAAAAATTTTTTTCCTCTAGTCAATTTGAAAGTAATAATTTGCTCTCTTTTTTTTGCTACTCCCCACTTTTATTTGGGCATCAGCATCTTATATGACTTTTTTTTGGGAAAAAATCACTTGTCTACTTTGAATTGAAAAGATTCGTTTTTTTCGATCTTTTTTTTGGTGTTTGTAGCAGTCGCCCTATGAATGGATGGATGGATGGATGGATGATACAATCTGATTGCCTTTAACTGAAAAAGCAAAGCCAAAGATTTTCATTAATTTCAATTCCTGATCAAATCGATTTAAGTTTTCCTATGTTGGATTGCAATTTGCAATCAATGGTCATACACACAGAGAAATAGAGAGATATACATTGGGCGGTAACATTAACTTTGAATAGAAAAAAAAATGAAAACAAAAATGATGTCATGCGTAATCAAATGAATTGATGAACCGAAATAATTCTTGTATACAATCCAAATTAATAAATTTTAAGTTCAATTCATCCGCTGGAAGACAAACAAACAAGCTAAACAAAACAGAACATACCATTCACATACCAGGATCAGACTAGACCAGATTCTAATTCGATTTGATTCGATCCGATCCAATCCAATCCAATTCGCTACTGTTACTATCATGAACAGCTAACCAGAATCATTCCAAAGAATTAATGGTTCAAATATAGAAAAAAAATCGAATGGTCAAAATCAATATGGATTTTTTTTTCTTTTGCTTTTAAATCGATCCAAAATACCGGGACCTGATTTATGTTATTATTATTATTATTATGATTATTCCATATAGATAGATAGGAAGAAAAAAAAAGTCAAGTAAAAACAGTGCAGATTTGATTGGTGCAATTTTATAATTTCGAACACAAAAAAAAACTTGAACATTCATTCGATTTTTTCTTTTCTTTTCTTTCCATTCAAATAAATGGTGTTTTTTTTTTTTTTTTGTTTTGTTTTCAGGTTTTCGATGCACGAAGCTGTAAAACGGCACATGAAATTTTCGTTGCAATATGTAATCAAATTAAATATGCAACTAATCGAGGAAATTTACGGTTTAGTATCAACGATTTTTTTGCTTTTTTTTTGATTATTCTTGTAATTTCAATCGATTTCTCTTTTTTTTTCGTTCAATTATTATTCCTTTAGTTCGGCCATAACAATATTTCCACAACGAATCGATGGCCGTGAAGATTATCGTATATGGAATCAGCAATTAATCTCATATGCTGGTTATGTTGTAAATTCGGATGAAAATAATGATATTATTTTGGAAAATGGTGTTGGTGGTGGTGGTGGTGGTGGTAGTAAACATCAAACGACAACTACAATTATTGGTGATCCAGTCAATGTAGAATTTACACAGGTTAGTGTTGTGAATAAAAACTAATCAAAATTTTGATTGAATTTATTATATAATTTATGACATGTGTATGTATCACACACACACATGACACAAATTAATGATCTGGGAAATGAAATGGGAAAATGAGAATGTTCAAAATTTTCTCATCCAATTTCATTTGAAAATTAGTTTCAATTTTTTAAAATAAAAATTTCCCATTCAGAATAGATTGATTTTATTCAAAACAATCCCAATGTGAATTTTTGCATTGTATTCATTTTTTTCCTTTGTTTTTTTTTTATTGAATTTCATTTTTCTTTTTCACATTTTTTTTCTCCCAACACGAAAGATTTGCACGAAACTTGGCTGGAAAGGACGGCGAACCAAATGGGACATATTACCCATCGTAATCTCTGTGCCCGGTGAAGATCCACAGCTATTTCCATTGAGCGAGGATTTAGTTCTTCGTGTTCCACTTGTACATCCTAAGTTAGTATTTAATGAGAAAAAAAAGAAAACTTATTTATGCAGAATTTGTAATCGATGCTGAATTTTCAAAATTTTTTTTCTGCTTGTTCCCCAAAAAAAAACAGATATAAATGGTTTGAAGAGCTGGATTTACAATGGTATGCATTACCGGCCGTATCATCAATGAAATTTGATGTTGGTGGAATTGAATTTCCGGCCTGTCCATTTTCCGGTTGGTATATGGATACTGAGATTGCTGTTCGTGATCTTTGTGACACACATCGATATAATATATTACCCGAGATTGCCAAATACATGAGCTTAGATATTAATTCAAATGCTAGTCTTTGGAAAGATCGTGCTGTCATTGAAGTCAATACGGCCGTATTGTTTAGTTTTCAAAAAGCCAATGTCACCATTGTTGATCATCATACGGCTGCTGAATCATTTATGAAACATTTAGAAAATGAAAATCAATTACGCGGTGGTTGTCCTGCCGATTGGGTTTGGATTGTTCCACCCGTATCCGGATCTTTGACACCTGTTTTTCATCAAGAAATGCTTAATTATGAATTAAAACCAGCATACAAATATCAGGAACCTGCATGGAAAACACACATCTGGCGTAATGGTTATCATGACGGCCATAATTCAATAACATCGACACCAAGAAAATTACGTTTCAA
The DNA here is from genome assembly GCF_024713945.1 of Dermatophagoides farinae. Taxonomy (NCBI): domain Eukaryota; kingdom Metazoa; phylum Arthropoda; class Arachnida; order Sarcoptiformes; family Pyroglyphidae; genus Dermatophagoides; species Dermatophagoides farinae. The sequence goes on from NC_134678.1 coordinate 6,363,344, forward strand.
AGAGATTGCTAAAGCAGTGAAATTCACTTCAAATCTTTTCGGTGAGTGCATATATATATAAAAGATGAATGAAAGGAGGGGGAGTTTGGCGAGAAAACAAACTCTCAATTTATATTGTTGATTGACTTGATTGTATCGATCTTTAATTCTTATTTTGTTTTTTTTTTCACTATTTTCTAAATGGATTCTTCGATATCCCGCAGGCAAAGCTTTAAGTAAACGTATTAAAGCAACGATTTTGTATGGCACTGAAACTGGTCGATCCGAACAATTTGCAAAAAGACTTGGACAAATATTTTCCCATGTATTCAATGTATCGGTCTCTTGTATGGATTCATATGATATGCTACATTTGGAACATGAAACATTATTATTGTGTGTTACAAGTACATTTGGCAATGGTGATCCACCGGAAAATGGTGAATCATTTGCTAGACAATTACAAGCAATTAAAATGACCGGTGATACTGCACCGGATTTAGATCGTGACACCATTTCATTACCGGTAACTTATCTACGTTATTCATCAGTGGATACTTCAGAACAAAGTAGTGGTGCTAATTTGAATGCCGATGATAAACAACGTTTCATTACATTCGGTACATTAGATTCAATTCAATCTTAAATTCACCAACAATTCAGAATAATACAGCCGGTGATGATTATTTTGCATTTGCCGATCATGTTGGTCCTCTTAGCAATGTTAGGTAAGTTTTTTTCAACAAAACATTCCATCCATTAAAAAAAACTCATTGAATTTGTTCAAATTTTGTTTGAACCAATTCATTGATTTGTATGCACATACGCGCGCGTTGCATTCACCATGATTTCTTACCGTCTTTTTTACGATATAGATCGATCGTTTCTTCAGAAAGATAATTTGATTAGTTAGCAAAAAAAAAAAAATTCTTTCGGAATCACAGTGTGAGGATTTTTTTTATTCGGTTCTGGCTTTTGTAAGAAAAAAAAACTTTTTTCGTTATATATATAAATAGCATCAATAGGAAATGCAATTGAATGGAAAAGTGAAAAATAGAAAACAGTAATGTCAACAATTCAACGATTCAATTATTGTAATGATGATGATAAAGACATTTACAAGACATTTGTAAGAAAAAGGCAGAAAAAAACTACAAAGAAGAAGAAGAAGATAAGATTCTTAATCGTCTCGGTTTTTTTGTTGCTGGTATCTTGTAGCCACAATCGAGCATAAACTGTTTTTTTATGGTACAATAATAAGGATTATTGAAATTGAAAATAAGAAGATTGTTTAATCGTTATTTAAAATATGTGAAAAAAAACTCTGCTATTCCAATGGGGAAAAAATTGAATCCAGTGAATGAATGAATGAAGAATTTATTTTTTAATTAAATCAAAATTTTTTTTAAATCTATAGATTTGCTGTGTTTGCGCTTGGTTCAAGTGCATATCCAAATTTCTGTGCATTTGGCCGCTATCTGGATACAATGTTAGCCGAACTAGGTGGTGAACGTATTACACGTGTAGGTATTGGTGATGAACTTTGTGGCCAAGAACAATCATTTTATGAATGGTCTGCCGAAGTTTTTGAACAAGCTTGTGAAGTATTCTGTTTAACCGATGAATTGGATATGAATGTTGTAACAAGTTTGGCGGCACAAAAACCATTACAATGGTGTAAAGAAAATGTTTTACTTGATGACGAAAATGATGGAAATCGTATCAATGATAATGTACAAGAATCAAAACATATACAACAAGGTTAATATCGAGTCTTTTTTTTGCAATTTCATATTTAAACAACTTCATATTAATTTCCTCCCTTGTGTTTTTTAGCATTATCTAAACTTAGTAATAACAAAAAAGTCAATCATTATAGATTGATTGAACGACAAAACTTACATGATTATTCAATTGATAATGATAAATGTTTGGAAGAAGCAAATAAGCCAACTATTCGTGTTACATTGAAAATTGATCCTGATGAAAATGATGAACAATCAAATGAAGAAATTAAACCCAATGTTCATTATTATCCTGGTGATCATTTAGCCGTATATCCGGAAAATTCATCTGAATTAGTTCAGGGAATCATTGATCGTTTATGTAGTTTGAATCCATCGTTACAATCTACGAAACCATATGTGATCAAAATTCGATCACAACATTCATCAATGGATAATCATACAAATGAATCGATGAACAGTGCTAGTAGTTTATTTGGTATAGGCAATAATAATTCAAATTTTGATGGAAACAAATCACCGAATCATTTTGAAAAACAAAAATGGATATTACATGATCGATTACCATCGCCAGTAACATTAAAAGAAGCTTTAACTCGTTATCTAGATATAACTAATCCACCAACACAACGAATTCTGTCCATATTATCAGAACATGCATCCAATTCGGATGAATCAGAATTGTTGAAAAATCTTTCAAAAGATTCAGCCGCTTATGAAACTTGGAAGGCAAAATATTTTCCCAATTTTTTGGAGGTATAACCAACAAAAATCTAGAATAGTTCCAATTCAAATTAATTTATTTTCTTGCAGATATTGACTGAATTCAGTTCAATCAATCCTCCATTGGAATTTATATTCACACAATTGCCAGTATTGAAACCAAGACATTATTCAATATCAAGTTCACCGCTTACACAATCAGCATTTCAAATTGATCTTACTGTTGCTGTCATACAATATTATACGGAAAGTGGCTATCGACATTATGGTGTTTGTTCAAATTTTCTTAATGATAAACCAATTGGTGGTGATGTGTTTGCATTCATACGAAGTGCACCGAATTTTCGTCTACCTAAAGAACGAAAAGTTCCCATTATAATGGTCGGTCCGGGTACCGGTATAGCACCATTCCGTTCATTCTGGGAACATCGAGCCAAACTGAAAGAATTAAATTCATCAGCAGATTATGGTAAAATGACACTGTTTTTCGGTTGTCGATATCCATCCATGCAACTTTATCGTGAAGAAATCGAAACAACCATGTTGAACAATGTAATTAAAGACTATCATGTTGCATATTCACGTCAGGCCAATCAGCCAAAGGTAATTTGATAATATCATGAATTTTGTGCGTGTGGGTGTGTGTGTGTGTGTGTGAATGTTACTTATCTGTAATCAATAACAATTATCTGATATATTTTTTTCATTTTCAAACATTTTTTTATTTTTAAGCAATATGTCCAAGATGTAATGCGACAACTATCACAACAAATCTATTGTGATCTGATCGAAAGAAAAGGCCACATTTATGTTTGTGGTGATGTTTCAATGGCACAAGATGTGAATAAAACATTACAATTTATATTACAAGAAAACGGTATACATGATGCTGATATGACACTTTTATCGCTTAAAGTATGTATTTTTTTGGCAGCTAACAATTACTTACAAATACAAATTTCAATTTAATTTTTTTTTTTGCTATTGGAATTATATAAAGGAAACGATGCGTTATCATGAAGATATTTTTGGAATTACATTACGTACAGCCGAAGTGACTAATCGTAATCGTTCGGATGCCGTGAAACGAACATTTTCCAATTCCTAAAATTTGGTCTATTAATATATTGTTGTTGATTCATTGCACACTTTTTAAATAATACAAAACACACTCAATCACAATGACAATTTTTAAACATTAACAAAAAACAAAAATTCGTTTCATTATTTGAAAAAAATGGTTGATGTGTTTATTTGTTATTATTCTTATATATGATGAGATTATTGATGAATGAAACAAAATGAAAATTCAATGTTAACAATATTGTCAATTTTTATTTAAAGAATAAAAAAAAATGTTTGTATGTGATATTCAAGATTTAAAAAAAAAAAATATTTGATTGGTAATAAACAACATGAGTTTTCCAATTTTTTATGCGATATTTGGCGCTACCTCTTCTTGAAACCATATTTTTTACGTTCATAGAAAAGATCCGTTTTCGATGATCCAAGATTGACAATTTTTGGACAGCCATCACGATCTTTTTCCAATATGGTACATTCTTTACAATAGTAAGCATCGCTTACACCTGGTCCACCGCAAATTACACATCGGCCTTGATATGATCCATAATTACATTCATCACAAACACGAACCAATGTTGATGGTCGTACATATGAATCACAGATGACACATTTGCCATCACATTTTTCACAAAGACGACCGATAGCAACGCCCGGTTGTTTACGGCAAAAAATTAGATCTGGATGATGTTTAGCCATTTATTTGATTTGAAACAAAAAAAAAACGTCAAATTTTGATTCAACACGCACAATATTTTAAAATCCAACACAATAAATACTTTCGCGTGTTCACGTGAAGAACTCACAACAAATCGATTGTTTTATCGATAGTCAACTTGATGATGAGCGAAAAAAAAATCATTGATTAATTTTAAACTTTACAACCAGATGGCAGTTAATGGATGGGTAAAATTTAAAATTTTACCCGCATTTCATATTTGCCAACAGTTTTCTGAATAGGTGAAAAAAAATCTCCAACTTCAGACTATATTTACTTATTAATAAAAAAAACGATGATGAATTTTTTGATCGATTCTTCCTGTCTCATATTATACATGAATTCATGCTTGTCATTTTGTTGTAAATGAACATCATGATGATGATGATGAATATGTACAACCAAATTATCATACTGATTGATGGGTGGTTGATGTATTTGTAAACAATTGCCTGTTATTATTATTATTATTGTTCACATTTCTGTCATCATCATCATTATTTTTTTTTCATTTATATACAGAACTAAAAATGAATGAATATTCATTGTTCACGAAAAAAATTATTCACCTACACACTCAAACAAACACACACACACATATAGATACATATTGAACAAACAAAAAAACAAAATTCGAGATGCAAACAACAACAACAACAACAAAAGTTGATCATTGTTTATTTCAAGAGGAAGAGAGAGAGAGAGAGAGAAGAAAATTGCCAAAATTTGAACATGAATTTAGACATTGAGAATAGCAGCTAGAATTTTGTTGTATAAATCGAATGGTAATTCTTGGGAAAAAAAATAATTTTCGAAAACAAAATGGACAGTTTGAATTTCGGTATATTTTTGTTTTTGTTTTTTATTTCTGCATTCAAAAACAAAATTTTAACTCAAATCAACTAAATGTGGTAAACAACACATACACACACTGGTACACATTTTTTGATTTTCAACAAAAAAAAAAACGAAAAAACGAAAAACAAACGACAAATGTGTAAACATAAACATACGCACACACACACACACATGCAGATCGTTTAACATTGATCGAATTGCAAACCTTTTTTTTCAACGCAGAAAAAAAATTATTATTTCCTTTCCATTTGTTACAAGCAAATGTTTTATTTATTCAAAAAAAAAAAAAAATTCAGAAATAAAAAGGCAAACCCAAATCCAAACATCCAATAGCAAGCCATACCATCCAGGCAACATACTCATGCATATCAACACAGGCAACAACAACAAATGAAGAATATCATGAAATTGAATGATGAGATAGTTTGTTGTTGTTGTTGTTGTTGAATTCAACCAGACAGAAACACAAGATTTTTTTTCGCTGCCATTTTAAAAAGTAATTTTTTTTTTACACCAACAACAAAAAATGAAAATACAAACAAAATTTTCAATATGAAATGGTTGTGGATATATATTTGAAAAAAAAATTCACATATGGAATAATTCAAAAAAGCGTTACATCATCATCATTGCAACAGAGCAACGATAATCGCATCAGTCAAAAGTAGTGAGTGAAAAAAAAAAGATTTTCAATGATGAATAATAAAGTGTATTTGACACATTGAATGAAATGTATTTATAGAATCGAAGAGAGAGTGAAAAAAACATTTATTGCGGAACTGGTGAAAATTCAGTAATGAAGAAGAAGAAGAAATGGAAAGCAATAAAATCAAAGTTTTTCTCTATTCTGATGCTGATGCTGCTGCTGCTACTGCTTCAATCTAATGACATGATTCCGGCATATTCTATTCTCAGTTTATATATGTGTGTGTATATATATATGACGATTATGACATGAAAAAAAATGTGAAAAAAAGTGGTTTTCCTGATAACAGCATTCATCATCAACATGGATGGCTGATGATGATGATGATGATTATGATGATATGGTTTGATGGTTTGACAATGACTCTCTCGATACAATATCAAACGAATCAAATTATATATTTCTTCATTCTTTTTTAATTCATTCATTTATTCTAACTTATCATCTTTATTTCTCTATGTGTTTGTGTTTGCAAAAAAAAAAAAAAATGACGACAAAACAATTCTGATCTAAATATGATGATAAAAATTGGCTTTTTTTTCATCGTTCATTCAATTATATATTTTTATTCTTCCTTTTACAAAAGAAAAATTAGGAACAAACGAGCCTTCTTTCTGGATGAATATGATCAAGTGGAATGAAATTAGAGTATTACACACATAGACATAGTTCATTTAAATACAATGGTTGTTTTAAATGAATTGTTTGTGTGTCTGAGTGAAACGATTGTTCCATAGAAAAAAGACTAGATTTTTGTTTTGTATACAATGTTGAGATGATTTTAAAGAGAAAAAAAAATTTTAACCACCCCCACAAAAATTTTTCAATCTTTGACATATGCAAATTTTTTTCTGGTTTATGGGGAAATAGGACCAGACGGAATATTTTAAAATTATTTTATCCACTTTTACCGTCGTCGTTGTCGTCTGTGGTACTTGGTATATCATCATTGGCAGCGGGATGTCAGACAAACGTCGTCAGTGAAGAATCGAAATGAATTTTTTGTTTTCTTCGTTTCTTTTAAATTCAAATTTGAATAAACAAAAACAACAACAAGAAGCTTGCCGTATCAATTACATAAACAATTTTTTTTTCGTTTATAAATTGATTCGACTGTCATGTTGTTGTTGTTGTTGTTGAATAAGATATAAATAGCCAGATTCTGAATTATAAAGTAACGAATAAAATCTTCAAGTTTTGTCCTTGGTCATGATATTTGTATGCGATAGTTACAAAGAAAAATAAAATAAACTCAAGACCTTTTTGACCTTAAATTGTGGCTACCAGTTTTTCTTTCCTTTCAACTTGCCACTGAAAATATATTGGAATATAGATTTAGTGGGGAAAACAAAAAAAAACAAAAAAAAATTTCTGGTTAGTCCATTATTTGATATATCCTAATTAATGAATGTTTTTTAGCTTGAACGAACGAAACTGTCGGTACCAAATGATTTATCAATTTGATTGATACGTGAGTCACATGCACAATGTTTTTTTTCGTTGGATTCTAGTTTCAAACTGTCTTTTTTTCACCATCCATAATTCTGGCCAATTGATCAAATGTGTGTGTTAGAAATTCGAGTTTAGTTCAATTTCGGTTGATGAACCTCTATAGATATCCTAGTTAAAAGCATCCAAAGACGCTGAAATCAATAATTGGAATAGTTCATTCATTTTGTGCTTGTGTGTGTGTGTGAAAAAAATGTGATCTTGAAACACGTGTGACAATTTGTGATATGTATCATATTCATTATCCTTAATGGTCAGCAATTAGTTCAACAGGGTGATTTTTTTTGTTTACAAAGAAAAAATTGTCAAAAGTGAATGTGTTTTGCGTGAAAATTTGAAATCAATGATGACACTTTTTGATTTATGATTTTTTTAGAGAGAGAGAGAGAGAGAGAGGGGAGACATTCAAATGAATCGTGAAATTCAATGTTGTCTGTTGTTAGTTCCGTCCATCAATCAATCAATCAATCAATAAATGCATATAATCAATGAATTTTTTTTCCGTTTTGTTTACAACTAATTAATTCGGGTGTGTATTCATGTTACAAATTACAAAGTTTTCATTTTTCATATACCAGAAACATATGTTGTTGCCGACCCGAATGTTTTTTTTTTTTTTTTGTTCGGGGCACACAATTATTTTTATTTTTTATTTTTCCGGTTGGCATTTTTTTTTCTTTCACTCACTCACACACTCACTCTCAGTGTTCATTGAATTTCCCGTCGACGTCCGTCTTTCATCATTATTATCGTCATCGTCATTGTTCTAATTTTAATTTCCACAAAAGTCTAGAATGCCTCCACCTCCTTTTTTTCATATACCGGAATAAAATGTCTGGCGCCAAAGAATCCAGAATCCGTGTCAGTCAATCATCCAATATTTGGCACTGTGTGTGTGTGTGTGTATGTGTAGCAGTAATAGTCGACTGTCATTAAAATTAGTTCAATTTTTTTCCATCATCCACATCATCAGGCTTTTTGTTTCAAGATTTTGTTGGGTTTTGTTTTGTTTTCATTCACTTGTAAAATTCATTTCTGGCATAGAATGGCTTCCTTGCTTTGCTTTTGGTTTTTTTTTCCTGAAATAATTCGAATTTTAGATTTCGATTTTTTCAATGTTTATAGATTTGTGTTCACAAACGAATAGAATAGAATACAATCAATTTTTTTATATGATTCGATGCCAATCATCAATCAGCGATACACAACTGTTTGGCTGTTCAGTTTGATGATGATGATGATTTTTTTCTCTACAAACAAAATAATAAAATCCTTCGGATCATTCGAACGTCCACGAACAATTTTTTTTGTTTGTATGTGTGAGCTATGGCACGTTTTGGTCATTTGTTATCTCTGCTCTGTTGGTCTTTAGTCACTTTAGTGATCAAAATGAAGGTTTCATTTTGAGACACACATACACACACACATAAATAGGAATACAAATGTTGAAACTCAAAGATGAAGACTTGATCGTAATGATAAATTAGGTTCAATCAATTCTTTTCATTTATTTTTTTGGTCATTTACTTGATTTGACTATCATTTCCAATGAAGAATTAGGATTACATAGTTTGTTGAAGAATTGCCATCATTATCCGCAAACAGATGTCCATGTCTTGAAAGAAATTTTTATTTTTTTTTTGCTAAATCTAAACCATTTATACAAATGCAAACATCGTCATTATGATGGTTGATCAATCAATCATCAGCCAAACAAATGTTGGTTCCACATGTGATTCGTGTATGTTTGGTTTATTCATTTTGTATGAAAAATGAATAAAAAACAAGTTCAACAACAACAACAACAACAACGATCATATTGATTTTTTTGTGTGTGTGTGTTTTTGGGTTGACACAATCTCTTATGGTTTCTCAATTATACCACACTATAGTAAAGTGATGGCCATCACCCATCACCATTACCAAAAAAAAAAAAATCGACCTTCGACCATTTGAATCTCATTATATTGACCATTTATATTCCATATATATATAAATGACATTATTATTTCTCATTGACATTCATTGCTTTGTTCCAAAATATTTGATTAGCATGATTGTCATTTGAAATAATAATAATGATGATGATCATCATCGGGTACATTCACATCATTTTCATCATTGAATTTCAATGACAAATATTAAAAGCAAAAAAATGAAATAAAATAAGTTATCAAGCTCATTTTGTTTGTCAATATGCTATGTGTGTGTGTCTGTATAACGATGGCCATTATAATGATGATGATGATGATGATAATAGAGTGAATGAATGAAAATTATTGTTATGATCAATAAACAAATATATATAATTGAATGGCGGCTTGATGACGATAAGTTTTTTTTTTCTTTCGTCAATTTCATCGATTTGAAACGAAATAAAAGTGTACAGGGAAAAAAATGGCCAGAAAAAAACCGATCCACAACCTCGAGCCATTTATATTAAATGTCTGATGATGGAACTGTAGAATCGAGAATCTTCGATTATCTTCGGCAATTGAATTCTCTATTCTATTATATTTACACACACACACATAGCCTATTTATTATATTAAGCAATAGTGAAGAGAGAAAAAGAGAAAAAAAATTGAACACTCCAGTTCAACATTATCATTTTATCGGGGTTTTTTTTCGGTAGCAAAAAAAAAAGTAAACGAGAAACAGAGAAAAAAATAAAAATCCAATTAAAACGATGAAACGAAGAAACTTGAAGAAAAATAAATATTCTTCTCCACCAAAATCTCAAGTTTATCAAACATTAATTTTTTTTTCATTGAAATCATGAGAATCATGATCATCATATATATAGAATGGATGAACAGTGAGAAAAAACGAACAAGAATAAAATATTTGACAATTTAATCATCATGAAATGAAAAAAAAGAATGAAAAATTTGAATTTAATTCGTATGATTCAAATTCAAAATATGAACATATCCATTTGATTCATCGGATGGTTTTCTCTCAAAATGATGATGGCAGAATGGTAGAATGGGAAAAAAATGGATCGATTGCCTGACACACACACACACACACACACAAATATACGGTGTCAGATGGTCGATTCTGATCATCATCATCATCATCAAATATTGAGTAACGACAACAAACGACAAAAAAGAAAATTGTTTGTTCGTACTATTATTCAATCGTATTTGAATAGTACGAACAAATAGACAAGAAAAAATCATAAAGTTTTTGATCAGTAAAAAAAAATCATGTTTCACTCATACATATACACAAACAAACACAGAGAAAGAGAGAATAAAATCGAATATTCCAAATATTCGTAATATTGACAGGCCGAAACAGCTACAGCAGCGGGAAAGATATTCCTAAGACTTTTGTCGCTTCATCATCAACATCATCATCATCATTGTCGTCGTCGTTTGATTTGATTTTGTGTGAATTATTATTACATTATTATTAATATTTCCATGCAAGAGAGAGAGAGAGAGAGAGAAATCCGATTCAATAAAATCAAGATTTGTCTCCATTAGAAAAAAAAGTCATCGGGTGACGGTTATTTAACAGAACAAACTGTTTCCATGTGTTTTTGTTTCATATCAATATCGTTTTCATCGCTTGTCGACATTTTATTTTATTTTCATTTCATATTATTTTCATTTCTTGTGTGCGAGAATGAGAGAGATAGTTGTCACACAGAATTCATTCTATTTTGGAAGCTTATTAATGGATGATGATGATGATCCATCGTTTGTGAATGCATGCATACATACATCATTCTTGTGATTTAAAATAAAAATAAAAACAAGAACGATATTTGCATTCTATAGAAGATTATTATTATTGCAGTCGACATACATTTGAGATTCTCAGATGTTGTTGTTGTTGTTGTTGTTGTTGATGATGATGTTGTAATAAGTCATTGTCCTCAGTCAACTCATCTTCTGTGTGTGTGTGTGTGTGTGTGTGTGTGTGTGTGTGTGTGTGTGTGTGTGTGTGTGTGTGTGTGTGTGTGTGTGTGTGTGCATCAATGTACTCAAAACATACTTGAAATTCTGAACTTTGAATTACGTTTACGATTGGATTCGGATCACACTGTATTGGGATACGTGCGTGCACATCAAAATGAAAAGTTGATGTTACAAAACAAAACAAAAAAAAATCAAAAACAAAACAAAAGTAAAGACTAAAAATTGAGCAAAAAAAAAAAAAGATTCGACAACAACAACAAAAGTTTGAATGAACCCAACAAAAAAAAATGGTGTTGACAAAGATTTTATTTTTTCCACATAGATACTGAGAAAGAAGACAATGGCCACTTAATGCCACTGGTCTTTTGATGCTTCTAATTCACAATCTATGTGTGTGTGTGTTTGTGTATCTTATTCCTTTGATTCTTTCCATGAACATCGTCATCATCATTGAAATGATTTGCACACACACACAACGATACATAAGAATTAAAATGAATGAGTGAGAAAAAAAAACGTAAGAAAAAATGCCAAGCCAAAATGGTTATGTAATGACGCCAAGTCACGTAACGTTTTTGACGACGATACAATGTTCTACACACACATACTTGAATGTATATTAACTAGAATAATGTTCAAATTTGTGAATCATTTTCGTTGTATTATAACTGTCGTGAATGTGGATGATCATGCCAATTAAAATAATTCAATTTCAATTTCGATTCAAGCTTGTTTTTTTTATTTGGGTCCACATCGAGTAGTCTTGAAATTATTTTTTCTTTAAAAAAAAAAATAAAAATTCTACAATAGTAAAAAAAAATACCAACAGAATGCACAATTGCAAAATTTCATTCATGGAATTTAATGGGCGATTCTTTTTTTCGTCCATTTGAAAAAGTACAACAATTTTTGTGCCATTGAATAAATGATAATCTTGCCGTAAAGATGTTTAGCAACTCTAGATATATTCTTTTTTTTTCTTTTTATATTCTGATTATTATTAAATTTTTTTTCCATCCAGAATCATCGTCAGTGGAGCAGTTGTAAAAAAAATAAAGTTTTTCTCAACACACACACACTCACATTCCAATCATATCCTATTCATGAAGAGGATGATGATGATGATGATTACAATGGGCATCCAAAGGAAAAAAATCTGGATTGAATTTTATTCCATTTTTGATTCCCCATAACCACCCACACACACACACAAATAATTTCGTTTATGTGAATATACAGAGAGAGAGAGAGAAAAAAAACAGGAATCGAAGAATTGTATTCGAAATTCTTTACACAAACACCCTACATCTCTACGAAAAAAAAACCAAATGAAATGTTTATGGAAAATGTGTGTGTGTGTTGTTTAGTCAAGTTGGCTTTTTTATTTTCTTTTTCTCCGAATTCAATTCAATTCTCCATTTTTTTTTTACAACTCGTATATTATAAGTTTTGCATCAGAAAAAAAAACGTATAAATACCGCATATTTTTGTAAAGTTTTCCATTCTTTCACTTTCATTTTACATCATATCATTTCATAAAATGAGTAAATGACAAAAACAAAAAAAAACAAAAATAGTGTCGAGGGAAAAAACTTTGTCAATCCCAACAAAATAACAAGCAATGATTCTGTATGATGAGGTTGATGAAGTTTCAGAATCTTCATTCTTTTTTTTCCCTATTTAATATATGTATTTTGTAGAGAGAATAAGAGATAGAGTATCAACAGAATTAAACAAATGAACTTGAAGCTAATGGGAAAAAATTCAATATAAAATTCTGATGGTTTTGGTGTATGCAGGGGGGTATTACGAATAACAAAAAAGTCAAAGGAATAATTTGCATTGAAAATTATTATTATTATTATTACTAACAAACTTTGAACACAATTAAATGATGAAAACAAAACAAAATATGAGTGAATGAATTAATGGAATTGAAATGAACCGTTAATAGCTTGAAGAGAGAATATTTCTACATTGGAATCAGAATCAGATTCTTCATTGTCTCCTTGCCAGTAAAAAAAACAAAACAATAAGAATTTTTTTTTGAAATAATTATTTAGACTTACACAATTCTATTGTTATTGTTGTTGTTGTTGTCGGAAAACAACAATTTAATTTAATTCAGTTTCTAGATTTTTTTTCATGAACCCTAAAATACGATGATTGTTTTCTGTTGTTTTTCGAATTCATTGTTAAAAATAAATCCGATTCATATGAACAGAATTATGATGATGATGACAACATTGTCATCATCATCAACAACAACAAAAACAACAACAGAATAAAGAACAAAACAACAAGGAATCTCAATGGAATTGAATTTAAAAAAAAACTCGGATCTGATGGGTCGGATTTTGTCGGTTGATTTCAACATAATGATCACAACAACAGCAATCCGGTTGTCGGAAACATATATATTCATTTTTATTTGTCTATTTGTTTGATCGATCGATCAATTGATCCATTTTCAATTGATGATTGATTCATTGCATTTTCAATTTGCAATGATGATGACTGTGATGTTGAAACAAACAAACAAAAAAAGTCAAATAATAAAAAAAAACAATACGATTTCAGACATAAAACTGAAATACCGATCAATATATCGGGTACAAAAAAAGGTAAAATGAATGATTTATTATTCAAAATCTGCACACACACACACACACACACACAAAGAGGAAATACACATTAAATGTGACAGCTTCATTTAATTGGCAATATCTTTCCTGATGTGTGTGTGTTTTTTATATATGGACAAATTTCATTTACTTTTTTTACGATTTAAATACATTCAATTCAACAACAACAACAACAAAAAAGGTTATGTAAAGAAATTACAGATATGCAAATCGGATTTCCGAAAAAAAAAATTTTTTTTTTTCAATCAGTTACCAAAAAAAAAAAAGTTAAACCCGCTCCCTTTCTCACACACGCATATTCTTTTATTGCATTGCAGACGATTTAATCAGGCTAGAATTTTTTTTTCTTTCAAAATTATAATAGCTTTGCAACATCAAAGAATATTGAGTGAGAGAGAGAGAGAGAGAGAGAGAGAAAAAAAATTAAATTTTCAAAGAAAAATAAGCTCCATCATCGTCAATGTATGAATTATATGAACACATGAATGGATTGAAAAAAAATGGCATGTTAATCTTATTATTAAGAAGGTTACAGATATACATTTCGTTTCGTACATAACGTTAGCTCCATTTTTATTTTTTGCTGATGCTTTTTTAAACAGAAATCTTTTTTTTGTTTCTTTAGAATTATAATGCAAATTGATGAAATTGAAACTGTTGAAACCAATCATATTGCCGTCCATATGAAAGAAGGAATTCTGGTATTCAATTTTTTTCGTATTGCCACACATATTCTCACACACACACACACACTCGCACACCTCATTTACTTTATTTCAGAAGAAATTTTTTTCTACATTCACATTTTCAAATCAATCAGTAAATGCGCTTGTTATATAATATGGTTGAAAATGGAAAAAAAATTCCACAATTTCATTCGACAATTTATTTATTTCATTCATCCATAATGGTAATGATGATGATAATGATCATCATCATCATCAATCTGGCCAATTTATTCATTTCATTTATCGATTTTATATTCGGCTGAAGAAAAAAAAATATAGTTATATTACGAGGATATATAATCAAATCGCCATAGTCATTGTTATTGTTGTTGTTGTTGTTTTATGTGTTATATTATCACAATGAAAAACAATGAATGAAAATCCGAATCGAATATCTGACTCATCCGTATCTATGTGTGTTTTTTTTTTTTTTTTGGTTGCCGATTCCATCTATCTAATTAGATTTTGTATCTATGGAAACTATAGGGTATAATGTTGAATTGTCTGGTGCCAGTGTGTGTGTGTGTGCGTGTGTTTTGTCCCAATAACCTAATGTATTATAATAACACACTGGGATGTATATACAAAAATTTTGTGAATCCATTGACATAATAATATAAACATTTTTTTTTTAGTTTTGTTTTGTTTTTGTTTAGAATATCAGTACATTTTTATAGCCATTTTGAATTGAAATCGACCAACTGACTCAATGACTGAATGACGACTGTCTGACTCATTCTTATCGGTAACAAATTTTTTTTTTCATCTGCATCCGATACTATAACTAACACTGAGAGATTTACATTCTCTTTTGGTATCGGTTTGCGATAAACAAACGTGCAACGAAGTACAAAAAGCCAATGTTAATGTTGATGATGATGATGATGAACATCGATAGTTTGATGAAGGATTTGCATGTCATTCACGTTGTTTACGGACCCAAAAAAAAAAAAAAAATATTTGTTTTTGTTTTGTTAATTCCAATCCCAGAAAAAAAAGATGATGACAATGATGTTGTTACACACACACACACACACACATAATATAATGTCTCCAACAGTGTTTTGTGTGTGTGTGTGTGTTCATTAATCCATAATATATACGGAGAATGATGATATTCAATATGAATAATCGTGCATCCGTCCGTGTTCTCTGTATCTGTGTGTGTGTGTGTGTGTGTGTGTTAAACACAGAAAAAAAAGACTATTCACTCCAACGGATCGTCGGCTTTTTATTTTGGTTATTTATTTTTTCAATGTGTAACATCATCTAGATTCAGTATCATCATCATGATCATTATCATTCATCCATCCATATATAGGATATAATAGTAAAATATTTGTCGTTGTCGTTGTCGTCTGGTTTTTCTGGTATCATATTTTTGTTCCCTCAATGTTGTTGGTTTTCAGCCCGGATCAATGTAGTTGTTTGATTATGGTGATCATCATCATCATCATCGGGTTTATTTTTTCCATCGATAATAATATTGGTTGGTTAGTTGGTTGGTTGGTTGTCCCAATTTCTTTTTCACTGTAATCATAATCATTGAATTTCAAGTGGAAATGAAAATGAATTTGATTTACATTTAATGGTAATAATGGATATAAATATAATTTTTATCTTTTCATTCATTTTCAATCATTCAAGTACGTGTTCATCAATGTTTATATCAGGATACAAGCCAGACATACAGGACAATTTTTTTTTTATTTATTTCAACCCCCCACCCCCTGTATGGCCATTATTATTATGATGAAATGGACAACCCATTGGTTACAATGTGAATAAAATACCAAATTTAATGAATGAATGATTTTTTTGGGGTAATAAAAACTCATAAACCCAAACACTAGAGAACCAAAAAAAAAAAAAAAAAAAGAAATCAAATTCATTGGCCCATTTTGTCAAATGGTTATGATGATGATGATTATGGTGATCGACATGACAACGACAATGATGAATATTGGCAGTCAAAATATATCATATTCATTGACTCATCATTCACGAAACATGAAACCAGATGAATTTTTCTACTTCTTCCAATGTTTACTACATCCATTAATTTTTATAGTGAAACGAAATACAACAACAACAACATTCCGATTTATTTTTCGTTCTGGATGACGACCTAAATTATAATATTTCATGATGATGAAAAACAAATTCAGAATTGGAGTTTATGTTTTGTTCATAATGAATTTTTCCCCCTTCTCCCTCATCAAAAGAAACAAATGTGAATTTTTTTTTTATTCAGCCTTGAGATTCAAGCATTTAATTTATGTGTTTCATGTGTGTGTGTGTATGGACCATGTCATAGTTTGATTATAAATGGCCTATAATATATTTTTGTTTTTTCTGGATCATTTTTAATTCCAAAATATTAGCTTTATCATCATTTGGGAATTATGTCTAGTCAGATATATGAGAGAGAGAGAGAGAGAAAGACATTATTTTTCTTGCACTCATCACAAATCTGATATTTGTGAAAATGGAATAGTTGGTGGTAGTGGCGAGCGAAAAAAAATTGACATTGAAATTCGAGACAATATTTTAGTGTTGTGCAAGCAAAAGCAAATGAAAAAAAACCTTTTTTTTCACCAGAATCACTCTTTTTTTCCCAAATGCAAAATTCATGCAACCACCCGATTCAATGCAACGACAGAATATTTACTGCAATGCAGAAAAAAAAATTTATATACAACCAATAATCACAAGACAAATCATTCAGGAATTTCCTTGACGAAAAAAAAATATACAACCAAAAGCCTAATGATTGATTAGAATTGAATTGTGAATGAATGAAAAAAAAAACAAAATACATCACGTAACAACAACAACAACAAAAAACGTGCTATGAGCAGTTGCGGATCAACCAATCCATGGTATGGTTTTTTCCTTAGTTTATGATTCCAATATATTATACCGCTAGAATTTCAGTGTTCAATGCACCAAAAATCAAAAAAAAAATTCTGGTTTCACATTAGAAAAAAATGCAGTGGTTTCAAATTGACCATTTGGACATTAAAAATCATAAACTAAAACTGCAATTAATTGGCCAACATTTTTTTCCTGGATTAAAGTTTGAAAATTTGAATTTTCAATGTTGTTTGTTGTATGCTAACACTACACTATATCTTGATGATTGAATTTTCATTACGTTGACCAGAATAAATAAAATGCCTTCAAGCGATACGACTTTTTCAATCGAACACACTTTCTTTTCTTTTTCTTTTTTTTTGTGTGTGTGTGAAAAAAAACTTTCGATATTCCAGCTAAAAGTGTGGTTTGTGTGTGTGTGTGTGTATGTTTTTTTCTTTCGTAACTAAATACGGATTTTCGGATTTTTTTTTTTTTGCTTCGGTGATGAAAAGTGAACACCAATGTAATTAGCCAATTGGCAACATCATCATTGTGATCATCAGTTATATAAACATCGACATCGTATTTTCTGTTTGATTTTTTTTTTGGCATAAACCATGGAAATCTTTAATGATTTTTACCATTGAATTTGGTTGTTGTGTTTGGGTTAAAAATAAATTTTTTGCGTACACAATAATAATTCTGTGCCATCATTTTTTATTGCGTGAAGTATACAAGAAAAAAAATCTTAATTGGCAAAGAAAAATTCATTCACGGTCAGTTTGATTGATTTTTTCTGGTTGGTTGATTCAAAAATCACTTTAGGCACTTTCAATCCAATTCCACTAACCATCATTACCAGATTTTAAAAAATCAGAATGTGTGTTTGTGTGTGAATACAATGTTGCAAAATATTTCATGTTTTTTTTTAAAATACTAAACGTCTCATTTAATTTTATGGTAGAAAGCAGACAATATTTTTCCATTTCATGTTTATGTTATTTGTGAATTTTCTTCATTTGAAAAATGAAAAAAGTTGGAACGAGTTAACGATAAAAATACAAACAAAGAGAGAATGAGAGAAACAAGAAATTCTGGCACCATATACATCAATGATGGTGATGATAATCACTCTGTATATTTTACATAGATGTATTATACACAAATTCAATTTGGATTTGTATGTTTTTTTTTCTTGCAGTTGAAAAAAATATAACTGTCAGTGTCGAACTAATAAACAAATATTCAAGTGATTCAGTCAAGCCTAAGACAAGTGAAAACAAATTAAAAAAAAAATTGCACCATTTTGATGAAATTATATATTCTTGTCAACAAAAATGACAAAATGCAAAACGGTGAAAAAAAACCATTATTATCACCGTGAAAACAATGAATAGATGAGATAATCATATTGTGCAAACGATATAAACCTTTTATGCTTTAAAATTATTTTTTTTTTCGATATTCTTACATCACTGAATCTATAACCTATACCTGAATTATGTTGCGCCAAATTCTCCAGGAGAGAGACATACAAAATCACAATTCTAGCATTGATTAACTATATGAAAATGGGCAACAAATTTTTTTTGGTAACAACAATGGGCGTAGTCGTCCTATAGGACCGATAAAAAAAGGAGAAAAAATTGGTAGAGCAAATTTTGTGAGGGGAAAGCATTTTGGTGTTGGTTTGAAAATAAAAATACTCACTTTTGCTGTACATATCCTCCCCCCCCAACAAATGAGGAGGCTAATTTTCTCTGTGTAATAATATGGTCTACTATAGAAAATCAATTCTGATGATTCAACAACTTGATATTTTGTGTCTGTGTGTGTGTGTGATATTTGGTATTTTGGATTTTTTTTTTGTTTTGTTTTCATTCCTCCTCCATTTCACCTTTATGTGTGATGCGATGTGATTATGGTATTCATCATGGTAAACTGTGCTACAGTGGCCTGCAATTAAAATATACAAAAAAAACTTGGTAACAGCACATATAATTCGGGATAAACTGTATGTCTGTGCAGAAGAACTAGAAACAAAAATGCCATTTTCATTTTTTTTTTTTTTTGCTTTCTGGATTATCATCATTTCATGGGCCAGGAAGGAAGCGTTGATGATGATGATGATAAAATTGATGACGAAAACATTTGATTTTGTTGTAGTTGTTGTTGTTGTTTTTTGTTTATTATATGATTTTATAACATAAACAAATGTGTGTTTGACTGTCTGTCTCATTGAATTCCAAAATCGGAAATGATTATTCCTGGGCAAAAGAAAAAAAAAAAATATTTATGTTATACATTCAGTTGGATTTGTTTTCATTAAATTTGCACGTTTGCCTACGAAAACATTCATTATGGAATGGAGTGGAATAGAGAATGAAAAATTAACATAAACAGAAGAAAAAAAAAATATGAATACCTTATACATGTGTGTAATCATCACATTATTATATATGAGAGATGCATTTAATTCATTCAATCTAATAATTCCTTCTATGAAACACTAAATTCATTCATTACATTATATGAATTACAAATGATGATG
The DNA here is from genome assembly GCF_024713945.1 of Dermatophagoides farinae. NCBI lineage: Eukaryota > Metazoa > Arthropoda > Arachnida > Sarcoptiformes > Pyroglyphidae > Dermatophagoides > Dermatophagoides farinae. The sequence continues at coordinate 6,383,383 of NC_134678.1, forward strand.
ATGATGATAATCCTGTCATTACTATCATTCTTTTGCATTGGAATTTTCATATGTCTATGGTTGATTATATAATAGTGCCTACAACCAACACAACCATATCGGTGACCAAGGCATATAGGATTTTTTTTTTGTTTCTGGATCGATTTCTTCATTTTTTTTTAGACCAAGGGAAAAACCCGTATAGAATATTGCGCGCCACATTGTATTATAATCATCATCATCATAAATTGAAAAATTGAAATTCACTTTTGTTGTTGTTGTTGTTGTCTGCATTGTGTGGACATTAAATACTGCGGTCATAATGTTAAAATTTTTCGTATTCATTATTTACGTTGTGTATATTAATTCATAGGAACTTATATTATGACCATTTCGTTCGAAAAAAATTTGTTTGATATTGTGGCCACACACACACACACACACACACACACTGACATAAAATGTTTCGTCTGGTGTGTGTATCTTTTGAATGAACCACTATGTCATATGATGAACGTAGTATCCGAATCTAAAATGCGGCAAAAAGTTCTCTCATTTTTTTTCATGTGGATTTTTGTGATTCCTCTTGATGAGACCATTCAATTTGAATCAGTCGTCAATGGTATCTCAGTCATTTTAGGTTGCCATTATTTTAGTTTTATTTTTGTGTTGCACAACAACGCACACACACACACACAGCGAAAATCTACTATGAAAAAAAGCCATAAGGCTATTTCAATTGTATTCAAAGATTCGTTTTAGGTTTTGGGTTTTGTGTGTGTTTGGCTGTCGGTTGCAATTTGACTGTTCTGTGTGTGTGCACACACGTTTGAATTTGTTAGTGAATGCGACGGCGCTTGTCTCCTATTTCTAATCATCAAATTTTTTTTCCTGTCTGTCTGGCGGCAGTGTATTGAATTGTGTATGTTTGTGTGTGTGTGTGTGTATAATATTTGAATGTTTGGACCGTTTTATTTTGCACCGTATTTGTCTCTTGTTTGTGGACCCAACTTATGGACCATATACATCCAATTTTTGGACTGTTCCACAAAGTTTTTTTATGTGCCCTTTGGACTATGCCAAAAAAAAAATAGAAGAAAATTGAACTACAATTTGAAAGAAGGGACATCATCATCATCATCATCATCATCATTTTCATTAGAAAAAACCTCAAGGTCCTAGCTTGCTGTGTTGATCTCACATAACGAACGATCGACACATATTATTTCAAAAACCATATGTGTTCCAATGTGTGTGTGTTTACCAATCGTCTTAAATTTTTTTTTTCTTGTTCACTATCTCTGGTTCTCACGTGTCTCATACACACACACACACACACACATGCACACAGTTCCACAAAACATAAAATAAACCCAAACCATTCATCTTAAATGATTTACGATAAATATCACTTTCATTGTATGAAAACCACCACCACCATCACCACAACACCTAAAGATCACCTCAACAACAACAACAACAACAACAACTCAGATCATCTGGGCATGATAAGCGCGCCAAAAAAAAAAAATTTTTTTTCTCAAAATTTTCAAACTTGACTATTTTAAATAGCAAAAAAAACATGTTTTTGTTGTTCTGTGTGGTTTGACATTTGAAGCATCATTTACTCGTCATCATTCGATTGAATTGTTTTCTGTTGTTTTGGTTGTTATTTGATTGGTTGTCGATCCTCATTATTAATGAAATTTTTTCTTTCTTTTTTTTACAACCAAATTTCACACACACACACACACTTGACAAACCACCATAATCATTACTATCAACAACAGCATTGAAATCGACATATAGTCTTTATTTGGTCTTACTTCATTTTCAATTTTCAATTGTTTTTTTGTTTGATGTCGAAACCATCAATATATTATTATCATCAATGTTCGTATCTTTTGTGTGTTTAAATTGAATCAAAATCGAAAAAAATGACAAAAAGACATCAGTTTAATCATTAACTTTCATCGTGTGTCTATGTGTATGGAGACTTGAATCATTCAACAAATGATTGAAGAATAACGGCCAGAATAACATCGAAAAAAAATTGGGTAAGTGTCATCATCATATAAATCGCTATGCGTTTAATAATAAACATCTCGTCATTAGCATGATCATAGAGAAAACAAAACAAAAAAAATGTTTCAGCCATATGGCTTGCAATGCGAATGAGAAATGTCAAATTTTTTTTTTCATTTCAAAAATGTATAAACACGCAGACACATATTATATATTCTGAATCGAAAAACATTTCAATTCTTTGATCGATGTTGTTGTTTTTTATTCGATTGTTTGTATGTTTTCATTTCAATTTTGGATGGAAAAAAAATTGTAGTCATCATCATCATCATCATTTTCCAGTTCGTTATTATTATGGTTTCAATATAATAATAATAATCTGTCCTCTCTCTCTCTCTCTCTGGCATGTTTGTATATCCTGTTATACATGTTATGTTATGTTTGACGTTTATTTTTCCATTGAAAAAAAAACAACAACAACAACGATGAACAAAATACGAAAAAAAACATCCTATCGATAGAGTTCAATGTTTATTGTTTCATTAACATTTTAACATGACCAGGATTTAAACACACCACAGGATCATTTGATGATCATCAATCGAATTCGTGTGGCTAGATTTTGTTTTGAATTTTTGTTGTTGTTGTTGTTGTTGTTTATGTACCAAATCAAATGATTGAGTGAAAAAAAAAATATTTTATCAGCAATAGGATTTCCCCTTTTTTTCAAAAAAAAAATCAAATTCAAAATCTAAATCTAGCTAGTCAGTATCTTGTTTTGATTAGCAATCTTGAATGTCATGGTTATTATCCCCCCAAAAAAAATTGTTCTGTTGTTGAACAGTGAAAAAAAACTAGATTTAGATCTGATCCATGACATTCAAATTCGTACGACGATGGTGCAATTTTCAAAGTTTTCAAAGTTAGTCTCTTTCTCTGTATATTGGAATAATTGTCGTTACCTAGCTCACTTCCATTTCTTTTCATGTGTCTGTGTCTAGTTTGTTTTCGTTTGTTTGTTTGTTCATTTATTTATTTATTTTTATGGTCAAAACCAAATCAAGCCACCCCACCACCATTGGCCACTTCATTCAATCTTCATTAAGTGTTCAGTGTATAATTATATTTTGTGAAACGTCGTTACAACTAAATGATGATGATGATGATGATGATCGTCGTATAATTTACCTATATCTTTGCTACTGGTCTTTTTTTTCTTCTATTCTTTGAATTTTGTTTGCCTATTATTTTCACACTATTTTCAAGCGAAAAAGACAAACAAACAAAAAACGTAATGATCAGATTCTTTCAGTAAATAAAAGGAAAAGAAAAAGAAAAAGATTCTCTAAACAGATGAATGACTTTTTTTTGGCCATAAATTTTTGTTTTTCTTTTCACTTTTTCATTTCTTTATTTTTTTCTACATTTTTAAAATTCGTTTAGTGTTTCGATGATGATGATGATGATGGTAATTAATTAACCCTACAGATTTTGCGTTTGATTTTTATCATAAATTGATTTTCACTTAATGTTGATGAAACAAAAAATCTTCTTTATTCGTCAAAAAAAAAGTGAGAGTGTCCATTTTTAGAGTAATAGAATAATTTCAAGAATTTTTTTGTTTTTTCTAAAAGTGAAAAAAAATCTATTTATTGCCTTGACATTGTCATAAATCATTTAACCATTCATCATTGTTGTTAATAAAAATATTTTTTTGTCTATTTAAATTCCAAAAATTTGCCTATTTTTTTCCTGTAAATAGGCAAATGGGGCCATATCTCTGTGGTTGTGTGTGTGGTTTACTAGCAAATTGATTTATTCAAAATAATGGCACATCATTGGCAACAGTAAAGAATATTACACCATCGTATTGGTGGTGGTAGTATCTAGGATATATTTAAAGTCATTTCTTTTTTACATATTTTCCTTTTATTTGCATTTTGCATTTTTTTTCAGTTTTATTTGCATCCAAAGTCATCATTTTTTTTCTATGTTTGTCAATACAAACAACATTATTACAGCTTTCAATTTCTATTCTGTATTTGGTGTGTATGCTAGAGAGAGATATCACTTGTGTTTGTGATGATATATATATTTATTTTCATCATCATCATCATCATCATCACATTAAAATCCGGTCAAAAGGCTTGTATTTCATACCATTTCATTCATATGGTGGTGATGATGATGATGATAGAGAAGGATATCTCATATCTGGATTGAAACTGAAAAACTTTTCACATTTTTTTTTTTTTTTTTTTTGCTATTTGGCAGATGTATATTCAGTTCCGAACGGAACTGATACATCATCAAGGATGCAACAACAACAACAACAACAAAAATGAAAGCGAAATAACCACCAATAACAACAACAACAACATTCCAAACCTAATTGAAATGAATATACTATGTTGATGTTGATGATAATGATTGTGTGTAAATTGATGACATTGCCGGCAGAGCTGTTGTTTAGTTATGGTCGATGTACCATTTAGAAATTTTTTTTTACATCGTCGTTTGTATCCCAATTTTTTTTTCGATGATAAAGTTTATTTTTCACTCACACTTTCTATGATTCATCATCATGAACAATTTTTCATATGTGTAGAAAACCAAAAAAAAAAAAAAAAATGAAACATTTGGAATCCACTGGTTTACCAGATACATTTGCGGTTCATTTACATTTTATACATTTCATCATCATCATTGCATGATGGAATGTTTTTCAATGATTTTTGTTGTTGTTTTTGTTGTTGTTGTTCTACCCGGACAACCAGAAACTAGAAAGAAAAAAAAATTGAAACCTAATTAAAATAGATAAAATTACAGGTAGATTATGGTTCCATACTACTACTGATCTTGTACACCTTGTATATATATTTATATACAACACAAATGTCATTCATATATTTATTTTGTTTTTGTTCATCATCATCATGTGGATGTTGTTGTTGTTTTTGTTTTTAGATTATGACACATTCCATACACACGCAAACACATATCATTATTTCATTTTTTATTTTTATATAGAAATCATCATCATCATCGTTAAACGGTTGTTGATTGTGTTTGTGTGTCTATGTATTTTTAATTTCAAGTTTGATGAGTCAGGCCATTGAAATTAAAATGGTAAAGCCAGCCATTTTTTCTTTTTTATTTCTCACTAGTACTTTTTTTCAATTTTTTTTTTCTTGATTCCATAAATATCCGATTGATTATGAAAAAGGTATATGTTTGTGTGTGTGTGTGTGTGCGTGTGTGTATAAAAGAAAATATTAATGTGATTTCTACACAAAAATGTAACCTCGACCATGTAGATGTGTGTGTTTGTGCCTTTTTTTTCTAACACACACACACAAAAAAAAGATTTCTACAATACCGTTAATGGATTTTTTTTCCAGGATTCATATGATTAGATAAGTGTTTGTGTGTGTGTGTGGTTTTATTGAATGAAAAAAATAAACACCGGAACAAAGCAATTCATTAAACAGAATGAAAGAGAAAGAGTTAAATGAAATTCAACATTCCTTAATATTTCATCTCTTGTTTTCATATTCTTCCGGCCATTAATTAATCACACACTTTGCTTACTTGTTTGTTTTTTTCTTCTGTTTTTTATCATCATCATCATCCAACAAATGACCATGGAATATACACATGTTTTTCGTTGTATTTTTTTCCACAACGTAATGAAAAAAAAACATCTTCGTTTGATTTATTAATCACTAATACACACGCACGCACACACATGAAGTTGTACAATTTAGATAGCCTTAGGTGACGAAATGATGTTTAACAAAAGAAAATATTTGCAAACAAAACAAAAAAAATTCCAAATGGAATTTTCTATTCACATTCCAAATGTACAATAATAATGCGATTTATATTTATTTATGTTTGCAATTGATGATAATTGGCGGAAACACATTCATTCATTCATTCAATCAGATATCTTTTGATCAATATTTATTCATAATTCATGATTATTATTCATATTTTTAAAATTTATTCTTTTTTTTTCTCTCTTTTTTACAGAAATTTTTGTATGTTCAAACAGACGACAACAACAACAACAACAACGACGATTATGGTGATTGTAGCTACCTGTGTTTTTTTGAATAGAATCTTTTCTTGTGGCCATATATATATATATATATAAATGTGTGTTTGCGTGTTTGTTTGTATGATTATCAATCGTTTAATGGATGCGTTTCATCGTTTCAAAATTTCAGATTCATCATCATTCAATCCTATACTATCCTATCCAACCAATTCATTTCATCATCAATGAAATTATTGAAATAACAACAACGTTATAAACATATGATGATAATAATGATCATCATCACCAGGAAAAAAAAAGACAACAAGTAGTTGTTGAATGTGTGGATGTTTGTGTGTATGTTTTTTTTCCTATTTAGTTTTTAGTGTTTAGTGTTAGGCTGCTTTATATTATTATTACAGCAGTGATGTTTGGTGTTTGATTCGGTTCATCATCATCATCATCATCAGCAGCAATACACACAAACACACACGAACAATAAATGAATCATCGACATTGAAAAAAAAGTGTCCATTAAGCACGATTATCATCAATTTTTTTTTTTCGTTTCTTCGATGTGTTTGTCTTGTGTGTGTGTGAATGAATGCAAAAAAAAGAGGCCGCTATTTTTTTCTGGAATTATTTTTTTTTTCCACCATCATGATTCAAGCATCATGTATATCATATCACTGAATTATGTGTGTTTGTTCTTGTGTGAAAGTGTAAGACGGCAACGAATAAAAAAAAAAAAACATTGATTAATCTTGTCTTTATATGTGTCTGTCCTGATTTTATTTTTTTTTCTGATTTCATTGATATATCATCCAAGTCGGCATATAAAGTGTTTGGGTATATATGTGTGTATGATTCATTCATATCCATGACATGATGTTGATGATAATGATGATGATGATGATTTCATCTAGTCCATCCATCCAATTTTATTCAATTCGATCAATGACCAGGAATTGAATCTCATCACCACTAATCATCATCATTTTGTGAACATTTTGGTTTTCCTCATTATTGAACTGGAACCAAAATCTAACAATATTTTGGTTTTGCATAATTTTTCTTTTGTTTTTCTCACACACACACACACACACACACACAACATAACATAAATGGTAAATCATCATAATCATTCATTCATTCTTACTTCTGTATATGATATGATATGATTATTATCAATTTATACTGATCATCATCAATTGAATTTGATGATGACACAATAATATATGATCTTACATATTATTTTTCCATATTAAGATCTATTGAAAATAATCATCATCATCATCATCATCATTACACAGCATACAAACAACATACAGCAACAGACACAAAAGATTAGCGATAGATTTTTTTTTTTTGTCGGAAATTCCACTCAATCTTTCAGTATTGTTAAGTGTGTTGTTTTCAATGAAATCATATATATATCCCATTCGCTTATTTCATCTTTCCTATTTCTTTTTTCTTTTTTTTGCTGGCAGTGGTTACATCCTCAACGATCAATATACAAACACACACAAACAAATGTGATATACGGTTAGACAAAAAAAAAATATCATATCGTATCGTATCGTATCAAATTAGACAAGAAACCAAAATCACACACACACACACACACATACACAGTTATTTAAACAGAAATAGATTAGATTTGTTTGTGGGAGACACATGCACATGCACACACACACACACACACACACAGTAACATTGATTAGTAATTGTTGTCATATATTGATGATGGAGAAAACAACAAAACGATGAATTTATAAAGAAACATAAAAAAATCCAATAGAAAAGTTATCCATAGTCACTAAGAATATACTGAAAGGCTGCCATTAGATTTTTATTATTAATTCATTTCGCCTGTTATTTGTCAGTTTTTGATCTCAAACTTTTTTTTCTTTTTTTTTAGGATTAAATATGCACATCATCGATTCTGATCATCATCATCATCATCACGTCAACAACAATAAATCATCATGTTTATTCTTGATTCTGGTGATCTAAAGAATTATTTTTATTAAAGAATAATTTTCGTGTACGTGTTTTTTTTTGTTGTGTGTTCAATTTTTGATTTTCATCGTGATTGTGCATTGTGTGTATGTTTTATTTCAGTTGGGCCTGTTTTTTTTATAAATGTTTCTGGTGATGAAAATTTGTGTTTTATAATTTGTCAATGATGATCAACTTTTATTATTGAATCTTGACAACCAGAATATTATTTTTATATATATATGAACAGCTCATCATCATTATACAAAATGGATATATTGCCAAGTGGTCATTTTTTCAAAGAATTACAAGCCATACATGATACAGGCTTTTTACCGGCACATTTATCATTGGAAGATAAATGGGAACAGGTAAGTTTTTTTTTCTTATACATATTTTTACTGGAATTTGATGTTAATATGTATGATAATAATAAGTAATGGCAATTAGCGTATTTGTTTGCAAGAAAAGAAAAACGATATAATCTCTTATGATTGCTTTGAAAATTGATTTTTCTTTCCATTTTTACATAATAATAATATAAATATATCACTGGACATAATTCTTTCCACTGATGTTGTGTTTATCAGTACAATGCAATCATCATCATGTCCAAAAAAAAACTATACCCATGTGTCTATGTGTTGTGTATGTTTATTCACCTCATCTCCAAACGTAATGACCAGAAGAAGAAATTTTTTGTTTTCCTAGATAAACATTAACAAACAACAACAACAACAACAAGACATGACGATTTGATGATTGATCCGATTAGCTTATTCGATTCGATTCGATGTTTGTTTGTTTTTGTGTTTGTGTGTGTGTGTGTGTGTATGAACTGTCTCTCTGTATAAAAGTATTTTGGCCCCATAAAAATGATTTTTATTTTGATTATGGTGATGATGATGATGATGGTGACGAAAACATTCATTTCAGACCACAATTAACAAGTGTATCATCATCATCAATCAGGGTTCAAAATATTGATGATTATTTTATCCTGATTTTCTGGTTTGTTTTTCCTATATCCTGTCTAATATACATTGATTGATTGATCTGAAGAATGATGATGATGATGATGATAATTTCTCTTTTGTTGTTATTTATCCTAGTGCTATTATGATCAATACACACGAACATTCAGATTTGAAATATTCACTTTCACTATTTTTGGCTAATTTTTTTTTTGGTTTCGTTAAATCCATCCTTTTCATCGTCCATATCGATTATTTATATATATATTTTCTCTTGATTTACAATCCTTTTGATTATTTTGATTGTGTTTGATTGATTGATTGATCGATCGATCGACTGAATGGAAAATAATTCTCCCCATCCTCCTCTACCTACTTTGACTTGTCAAAATTTTTTTTTTGTTTTGTTTTGTTTGGATTCCATTGCCATTTACCATAGAAAGATGAGGGTCTTATCATCGTTTGATTTTTCTTCTCTCTTTCTCTCTCTTTTTAGGATTGCTGATTGTTTGTCGTTTGTTAATGTTGTTGTTGCTGTTGTAATGATATCAATCCTGCAATCACAGTCATCCATAGCAGCCTATCGGGTAGATCAAGTTCCTAAACCAAAAAAAAAAAAAAAATGTCAAGTGATACGATTGTACACTTGACATTCTGCAGACAGAAAATGAAAAAATTTCATTTCTATTTTCTCTGCCTATTTTGATGTTATTTTTTTCTTGTTTGTCAATTTCCGTTCCGTGTTCTGGTGATTTTTTTTTCTCTTTTCATCATGTTCATCATCAATATAATATTGACTTTTTCATTCAAAATACAAATCATCATTCACTTGATGATTTCAATGTTTTGTATTGAGCCAAGTTTAGTTTATGACGATTATGATGATGATTCTCTTTCATTTGATTATCATTTTTTATTTTATTTCATACATCACATATATATACAGTTTATGTGTGTTTTGTGATTATATTTGTTGTTGTCGTTGATATAATTCATGGAAAAAAAATTATATTTGACGCTGCTGCTGCTGCTGCCATGTTAAGATATTGGTTTGGTTCGTAATCGAATGTGCGTGTGTATTACACACACACATTTTGGTTTTGAGGATTATTTGGCCCGACTGCAACTTGAAGGAGGGATAACGATTTGTTTTTCTTTTTGTTTATCCGATATCGTATCCGATGAGTGAAATACAATTTTTCTTTTTCTGTTGTTGCTTACAAGAAAAAAAAAATTTTTTTTTTCAAATCAAACAAACAGTTTTCAATGAGTTTTTGTTTTCATATATATAGTTTAATATATATAATCCTTGATAAAATGGATCATAAAAATTTTTGTCTTTTTTTTTATTTTTGTTTTCATTTGTTTTGTGTGTGTGTATGTATGTGATACCTATGTGTTTGTCTATATTTATATATTAGTAATGTAAACGACAAGAAAAAGTGATAAAAGTAAAGGAAAATTAAATATATATGAAAAAAATATGATAAGATGTCATACTCGTTATCGTTATCGTTTCTCTTGTTTGTATGTGTATGTGTTATTATTATAATCATTGTGATGTCATTTTTATAACATCCAAGTTATGTTAAATTTTATTTTTTCTTTGTGGTAAAAAAAAAATATGAAACAAAAAAAGAATTTTCGTTTTTTGGGTAGTTTTTGCGTACCGAATGGATTCTATTTTTTTTTTTTTTTGAATTCAAATTTTAAATTATCTTTCTCTCTCTCTCGACAAATGCTCAAGGCAGCAATTGTTTTGTAAGACAGCGTGTTGTTGTTGTTGTTGTTTGGAGCCAAACTTATTTATTTTCTTTCTTTATTTTATGGAATGTTTGCATTATTGGAATTTTTTTTTTTTTTTTTTTGATAATAAATGGATGATATTGACATTTATTTTAATGGTAAATATACCGATGATGATTATTGCCCCTTTGCAATACAAAGTGTGTGTGTGTGTGTGTATGGCATATAGCACGCGGCATTTATTATTAGACATGTTGTAGAGTGTAGAAGAGGGTTATGTATTGTAAATTTTCAATTTGCCAATGTTTTTTTTTGTCTCTATTGAGGCAAAAAAAAATTTTATGATGATCCCCATTGATGATCTAACACAGTAAATCTATTGATCACATGATCGTCAATGTGTGATGATCAAACTTCGTGTAAATCTGTCTGCAGGCCATCATGGTTTTTTTTTGTTTGATTAAGTTTGGCCAAAAAAGAAGAATAAGTAGCAAAAAAAATGGAAAACTTTTTCAATTGTCAAACACGAAAAACGAAAAAAAAATGATTATTGAATCAGGAAAAAAAATGTTTCCGACAAGAAATTAATAATATTCTTGTTTGAATGTCGGCCATTCATTCATTTTTTTCTTTTGGTAAACATAATACAATGTATATATAAGTGTATGTGACACGTGTTTCAAATTTTTTTTCTGTTGCTGTGCTGTTGTTGTTGTTGTTGTTGTTGACAACAACAAATGTGAATGAAAGAAAAATTCCAGGGAATAATTTATCCATCAAATCCATATGGTCCCTAAGATTTTTTTTTTTGTTCACCATTCACCATGTTTCATTTCGGTTATTATTATTATTATTCTAATTGTCGGTCTCAACTTTTTTTTTCGCCGCACACAGATGTTGTAATTTTAATGGTGTTGAATGGTGAATGGTGAATGGTGGTGGTGGGTGATGGTGGTGGTTGAATTAAGAATATTGCAACATGTTTGCAATTTGTAATTCGATGTATGAGAAAAAAACTAATCATAAATGATTCATCCATACTCCAATCATTACTCATACATTGATTTGAATTCATCATTATTCTACAGTTTTGTTTTTTTTTGCAACAACCGATAAATTTCTTCAAAATTTTTTTTTATTTATAAAACATCAATTATAATGATGATGTGAATGATGTTCAACATCATCGCCACAACCACCACCACCACCACCACCTACAACCCCTTGTTGTTTCGAACCTCTTATTATCATTATTATAACGATGATGATGATGATGATGATGACAATGAGGGCATATATAATTAGCCTTTAATGTTGCTGTTGTTGTTGTTGTTGTTGATGTTTTGTTTCCAATATCATTCATGTATTTTTTTTTCAATATACCCACTATATCTTGAAGATTTAATTTTTTTTTTATTTTATTTCGAACGATATAATAAGAATAATAATAATAGTCGCTGTCATCATCATTATTGACCGAAAAGATATTCATGTCTTTTTTTTCTGGCCAATAAAATTGAACATACATACACACACACACACACACATAGACTATGTCTATTGTCTATTTTAAATTGTGTGTGTGTGTGTGTGTGTCTATAGTGTCTTTATATCAAATGATGATGATGTGGCCATGATGATTATTATGATGAATTCATGCACATCGTGCATCATCATTAGTAGTATGTTGCTGTTTTTTTTTGATAGAATATTGGTATATAATGGATGCTGCATGATGATGATGATGATGATGATGGATCCACAGACACTGGTTGAATTGAATTGAGTTTGGTTGGTTGGTTGGTGGCTCCATTCACGTAACAATAATCATTATCATCATCATACATATAGAATTCAAAGGAAAAAATGGGAAGAGAGAAACTTTTCACGATGATGATGATGATGATGATGCGGTCGGTTGCCCTTCAAAATGAAAGTAATGTTTTCTTTTCACTTCTTTCATTCATTCTTTCACATTTGATTTCATGCTTCATACACACACACACACTATTAGTTTTTTGTTTTGTTTTGTATTTTTTCCAGCTATTGTTATGCAAAAAAAAGACATAGAAATGCAAGAAAAAAGAGAAAAATCTTTCAAATCCTAGTCGTTGGTTGGTTCAGAATTTATTGGATCCTACATTTATCTTCTACAATGTGACTCATCATCATCATCATCCTAATCTATCGATTCTAATGTCCATTCAATTTGGTTTGACTTTGATGATGATGATGATGGTCGGTGGTGGTGGTGGTAGTTGATGCATTCCATTCAATCATGGTCATCCATGACCATCGTGGTTTCAAATACAAAGTGAAAAAAAAACTTTATTGGCGCCTGAAGGCGTCATTTATTTCATTCATTCACATTCACTTCTTGTATATTTTTCTCTCCATCTTGTTTGTTCACATTGACTATAGTGGTAGTGTGTAGATCTATCATCATCATCATCATCATCATCATCAACCATACGTTTGTAATTTCAATTCTTCATTCTTCACTTTCGCCTACCGGATACCTTTGTTGTTATTGTGAACCATTCGCAATAATTTCGTCGCTACTACTTGTTGTATGATGTGTACTTTAATTTTGTTTTCAAAATTTTTTTTTTGTTTTGTTTTCAATATATAATTATAATTTACTCATTCATCCACAGACACACAAATCAGTCGGTCGGTCGGTTGATGTTAGTTAGTTAGTTAGTTGGCTGGCCAATCGACTTACTGACTTAGCTGGCTAAACATTGACAGTGAAAAAAAAACGAAGGATGTCTGGTGTGTGTGTGTGTATGTGTGTGTGTGTATATGTCGATCATCATGGTCATCGCATAATTTTTCTGTTGTTTCTTGATGATGATGATGATATAGCTGCTTATAATAGATGAATATAACTATTCTTTCATTCAAGATTCCAGCATGGTCTTTTTTTCCATGTTGGCTAATCATCATCATCATCGTTTGAACAAATTAATCTTATCTTTGAGAAAAAAAAATACCAAGCCTAAGATGTACGGAATTTTTTTTTCGAAACTGTGGAGGTGTACAGTACACAGTGATGTTGTTTGATGGCCCATATGTGTCTAACGTTGAAATGAAATTTTTTTTCTCAAAATTTTAACATACGGAACAACAACTAAAATGGACAAATTGATAAATTATATTGATGATGATGAATGTAATCGATAGAAATGAGAAACTTGTATATAAAAGAGGATTCTTCATCAATGTTCGAGAACGTAATCAATATAATTTATCGTGCTACATCCAAACATAAGTGAAAATATTCTTAGTTTAATGATTTTTGATTGTAGGTTTGTACCGAAAGAAGAAGGAAACAAAAATGTCAGATATGTCAAAATGACAATATGTCAATTTTTCATTTAAAAAAAAAATCTCCAGCATCATACATAGATAATAATAATAATAATACGATAGGAGGTGAAGAAAACCGGAAATATTCTCAATCAAATGATTGACATGTTTGTTTGATCACTTTCACCTTTCACTTTTTTGATGGTCAAACCTGAGAATTTATTGATGATGATGATGATTATCATTATCAAAAGATTACATCTGGCAATTCTTTATATATAGACGCCTACAGATTCACCTGCTATTCAATTTTTTCAATCTGATTTTTTTGCACTGTCAAAAGAAATTTCAATGCTAAATTTTACCTTTGCCCATTTCACTTCATTGACTTTGAACTCTTGCCAAAAGAAGAAGAACAAAAAAAACAAATCAAATGAATGATTGTGGTGAATGGGCGTCAATCGCAATTATCAAACGAAAAAAAAAATAAACTCAAATTCCTTTTCATTTGATATAGACACCCCCAGACACATACACATCATTTTTTTCCATCTGAAGAACAATCAAATGATAATGAACAACAACAACAACGAGCAATGATAATGACCTTCAACGACCTTTCACCTGCTGCTGCTGCTTTTGATGATAATGTTTTTCTTTGATTTAAGTTTGATGTAACAAGCATGATGTGGTTTGATCGGTCAAAAGTTAAGATACAAACACACACACACACACACACACTGTTCAAACCGGCTTGCCTGTTGTGTATGTGTGTATGTGTCATAACCTTTGGCCATGCCTTTCAAATTCAATTCAATTCATATTGAATTTTAATGAAAGAAATTCTTTGCTTTTCTGTTTCTTTTGACTGCCCATCTCGTTGTTGTTGTTTTTGTTCATCCATGTCAAGTTTGTTGTTGTTGTTGTTGTTGTTGTCAGGTGCATATATATATACATCCGACGATGATCATTACAAAACAATGGAAAAAAACTATTACACGGGCGCCATCCGAATTATTGTTGTTGTTGTTGTTGTTCGTACAAATTTTTTTTTCACGGCTATTTATACCTACCGGTTTTGTTCTATTGTTTTTTTCTTCTTCTTTTGTTTTGTTTCTTTCATGTTGGAATGTCGAAAAAATAACCATTCGATAATATGATGATTAAATTTTTTTTTGTTGTTTTGTAGACCACACATCATATTTGTTGTTGTTTGTTTGAAAAAATTAGAGAGGGTAGAAACAAGAACAAAAAAAAAACAATTGTAATTGTCCATGCCATGGTCATCATCGTCATCGTGGTAATTTTTTTAAAAATCGATTGATCTGTAGTTTTTTTTTGCTATAGAACACATCAATTGAATCTGATTCTTATTCGGATTGATGTTTTTTCTTTTTTTGATCGATGGCTAATTGAAAATTAATGGGAAAAAAAGTATAAACGCTTTTCATCAGCAAAAATTTTGGAATTCAATTCCGGTTATTATGTGTGTGTGTGTGTGTGTGTGTGATATGAATGAAAAATAATTAAATTTAGGCATCATCATCGTCATGATGAAACTCATGATGTAATTATGTGTGTGTGTGTAGCAATTATACTTTTTTTTCGTCAGATTCTTTCGACAAAAAAAAAAAAAATACGTAGAAACTTGTATTCCCACAACGACAACAATGATGATGATGACGAAAATAATTTTATTTTATATTAATAATTTCACTTTGACGAATATAAAAAAAAGAAAAGAAAAACGAAGAAGTCATTAATTTTTATTTATATGGTTCAAGTTTGTATTTTTGTATGTGTGTGTGTGTGTGTGTGTTTCAAGTGAATGAATGATCGACTAGCTAGGCGCGCATTTTTGATCACACACACACACACATCTGTTCGATATCATCAGATGCCAAGAAAATGAAGAAGAAAAACTTCAAAATGACGCCATTCATATACACGTATACAGCTTCCGAATACGGCCAAAAATTTTATTTTGTTGTTGTTGTTGCTGTTGCTGTTGTGGTGGTGGTGATGGTGAAAAAAGTGTGCGAAAAATCGTGAAACTAATCTGAAATTGTTGTTGAAAATCATATATTCAACAACAATCTGTGGCGTTGATGATGATGATGATGATGATGATGATATTTTTGGTGAATGAAATGAACAAGAAAAAAAAATACAAGAGAAAAAACAGGGTTAATTAACACTTAATTTTTTGTTGTTGTTGTTGTTGTTATTTTGATGCTATACAGTCACAATCGGTTATTCTGAAATTTGTTTCTGATTATAATAAGTGTGTCTGTGTTAATCTTAATTGATTTTTTTTTCGCAGTAAAAAAATACGAATAGGAATTTTATTTTTTATTTCGTATAATCAGTGAGAGAGAGTCAATAGCCATTATTATTATAATCATAATGATGAAATTAATTATAATGATGATGATGATGATGATGGTAATGATCATTAAGCTATTCGAATCTGCACTTGCATGCACAGATCACACACACACACGTGCATTTGTGTAGTAAACCTATTTTCATCATCACACCTGGCATCACACAATGATGGCCACACAATGTCAATAAATAAATAAACCACATACACCATAGAGATATTGAACACGGAACTTGTCGATGATGATGATGATGATGATGTGTTTCATTTGGCAATTCATGGTTTTTTTTCATTTTTATTTTTTTTCCTTGTTTGTTTGTCGATGCACCTGTCACGTACCATGTTTACCATTGATGATGATGATGATTACTGTTCGCATAGGTTTTTTTCCCTTTCTGGTTCCTAATGATTTTGTTGTTGTTGTTGTTGTTTTTTTGGAATGAATTCAATAAATTCATTGTGACTGTGGTCTCATAAAATAACAATAGTGTGTGCTTTATGATAGAATTAATACAATGCCCCCTCACACACACACACACACACCATCCGACTGTAAAAGGTACCACTCTTTCTCTCTATCTATCTATCTAAATTTGGTTTCGCTTTACCAAACATTCATTTTGGATTACCACAATACAAAATGAAATATGAATGAGATTGGAATACTAAAAATCGTTGAGAAAAAAAAAACAATACTAAAACCACAATCAAAAATGTTTTTTTTCAGGATAATATCATCATCATAAATACCATAACCGAATTTAACCTTCTAAATTTTTTTTGTTTTGTTTTTGTTCCACAATCTGGTCATTTTTTTCCAAAATGGCTCTGATGGTGTGTGTGTGTGTACATTTAGAAATCGTTTTCCCTTTGTTATTGTTAGATTCAGGTGTACGCCTCTTATTGTTTAAAGATCATTTCTGTCGTTGTTGGAAACGCTTTATTGGTTTGCCAAATAAAAAAAAAAAATAATAAAAATTCGTTAGTTTTTTTTCTGGACAAATGTTAAAATGTTACAGGAAACGGAAATTTGTTTTTCTTTCTATTCGTTATCAGCCCACTTGATTGTTTTTATTTGTTTGGTTGGGGTTGTATTAAAAAAAAAATTTTTTTCTGATTCTAATTCTGTATGTGATAGAAAATGGAAATATTTCGTGAATCGAATGACTTGTGTGTATTTGCCCTTTAAATTATTTTTATTCCTATAAGGATTATTTATTAGTTCATCGTATCTGTATGTGTGTGTGTGTGTGTGTGTGTGTGTGTGCGTGGCGTGCAAATGTTCAGAATCCGTGTGTATGTGTGTGTTTCATTCGATCATTTGTTTCAACGTTTTGGTTGACTGATTTACTGATATACTTTCATTGTGTATTCTTTTTTTTTTTGGCTCTTGGTCAATACATTTGGGGATCATCAAACAATTCGGTGTGATGGTGATGGTGATGGTGGTGGCACCAAAAAAATATTCTTTTTTTTCATTTGTCCATCAATTTTTTTTTGCCCCACGTTCACATTCATCTCACCATTGACCATATATCGAAAATCCATTTGGTCAAACAGTTTTTTTTCTATTGTTTCTATTGTTGTTGATGTTGTGGAAATTCCCTGTTGAGCTTCAAAAATGAAAAAAGAAAGAACATGTCTCCATTTCTCTAAACCCATGAAGAATTGTATATTGTATAATGACTGGTCACTGACTTTTAATTAAATTAAACTTCAAACCTGACGATGACCATGATTTAAATGACAATCAAACACAACAAAAAGACGAAAAGAATTTTAGAATTCACTCAATTGTGACTGTCAATGTTTTTTTGTTTCAGTGAAGCAAAAAAAAAAAGAAAAGAAAAATCAAGAATCAAATCAGATCATGATTTCTGAATGAAGCTTAATGTAAAGCTTTTCGTTTTGCAATAAAGTGATTCAAAAACAACAACAACAACAACAAAAAATAGAAAAAGATCCGGTAATTTTTTTTTTTTTTGTTAGCTAGATGATTATCGAAGAAAAAAAAATGAATGATTTAACTTCTACCACCTACACACTCAGTCGCGCGAACCACACACACACACACACACATTTTGCCGGGTCACATGGAAAAATTTATATCGTTTTCTTGTCGTCGTTATATAATAAAGGTCCTTATAAAGTTAAAATATCATGGCATGATGTTGTGAATGGTAGAAAAAAAAAATTTTTTTTTTTTTGTTGCTGCCGTTGTTTATTATTATTAATTTTATCCAATTTTGGTCATAAATAAATAAAATAAGTGAAATTTTCGTTCATTTCTTTTTATATATATATTTATAATAAGATTAATTTTTGGATAATTCTTTTTATGGTCAAAATAGTAAAATGAGGTTAGGATTTGTAGGATGATGATGATGATGTAGAAATATCCATCATTTTTTGTTGTTGTTGATGATGTTGAAAATCTGTGGATCATCATCATCGTCTGCGTTGACGCCTGCAGAATTTTTTTTCTTTTTTTTCTTTTGGTTATCGGTTGCACCCCTTTTCTACTAGGAAGATTGAACACAAATCGGTCACTGAACTAACCAGGTTATATTGTCCATTATAATAATAATAATAATAATAATGGTTTCATCAGAATCGCCCTTATGATGATGATGATGATGACAGTTTTTTTCTTTCTTATTCGAGTTTTTTTTTCTTCAGAAATTTCAAACAATCCAACCAACCAAACAGAGAGAGAGAGAGAGAGACATGTACAGAATCATATGTCGTATACATTAAATAATGGCTCCATTGGTGGCAATTTGTTGTTTTTTTTCAATTTTTTTTTCTTTTTAGTTTTTTTTCCTGTACTTACAACGACAATGATTTCTGTATATATGAATTTTCTGGTAGGCACGTTTCACCATTTTGTTCACCAATCGTTATCTCTGTTGTTTTTTTTCTTCCGTTGTGTATTTGTGTGTGTGTGTCTGGTTGTGTGTTTGTTATTTAGCCACGAAACAAAAGCTTTGAAGGCCTGTGATCATCATCATCATCATCATCATCATGTCATCAGCCACTTCTTTTCCTCATCTGACGCTTAATTTATTATATTGCTTTACACATTGAATAAAGATGGATAGATGGATCACTTTTGTTGTTGTTGTTGCTGTTGAACCACGTTTCATTTCCCCAGAATATACCAGGAATATGTTCATCCACCCCCACATTCATTATCATCATTATTCTTTTCTTTTTTTTTTTTTTTTGATTTGTAATGTTCTGGAAAATTCAAAGAATTTTTTTTTTCATCATTAAATAGCTTATTTAGTCAAGTTTCAATTATTAGATTAGATTATATAATAAGATGCATGTGTTAATGGCATCGGGCAATTTTATTTTTTTTTTTTTGATTTTTTTTTCTATTTTCTTTTGCCATTCCTCATCATTGATGATGATGATTATTATGTGTCCTACATTTATTATGACCATAGCTTTAACTTCCTGTCCTTTAGCACTTTTTTCTTTCACATATTTTCTATGAATATAAATGTCTGGCTGTGTGTGTGTTTGTGTGTCTTAATTAGATTGTTGTTTGCCAGAAAAAAAATAAAAATTATTCGTGTCGAACACACACACACACACACACAAACCATTATGATCCATATAAAATATACTCATGTATATGGATATGGATCGAAAATAGAATGATGATGATGATGATGAACATTTTTCTCTTTCTTTTATTCTCATTTCATTTATTCTATCACCACAGTTTTGATTCCGGAATAGTTTTTTGTTGTTGTTGTTGTTGTTTTTTTTGTTGTTTATTGCTTTTTTTTTAGTATTTTCTCTTTTGGTTTGTTACTATCTATTTCCTGGATATATCTGTTGATGTGTGTGTGTGTGTGTGTGGTCATCATTTGGTTTATACGATACGATTATTATATTGACAGTTATTGGATTTCATTGCATTTTATTCACACTAGAATGAATATACAATAAATGTATGTACTTGAAAAAGGAACCACATTCTCTCTCTCTATTTATCTATCTATTGAATATCTAGCTTGAAGTAAACAAATAAAAACAAATGACAAGACAAGACAACATTGTGATGATGATGATGAAAAAAAAGAAGAAGAAGAAGAAGAAGAAGACTGAAGTTAATTAGGTTTTGTTGTTGTCATTTGAATTTATCACACAAACAACAGAATATACACATACATTAATATAGTGAGAATGTGTTTATTGGCTGCGCCACCATCATCATACAACATATACATGATTATCACACATGTATCACATTCTAAACACACACACACAGAGAATATAGAATCATACTGGACATTGAACTAGAAAGAATATTCTAAATAGTATCGAGTGTGTTTTTATTTTGCTCTGGTTATCGTCATCTTGTTGTTCATTTTATATCCAAAATGGATAATAATGTGTGTCTGTGTGTGTGTGTGTGTGTAGATGAGATTTTTCTACCGAGATTCTTCATTATTGATCGATTTCGATTGGCAAATGTTCACCGAATAGCATCATTGAAAATCTCAACACAAATCATTGCTATAACTAAATGTGTTTATTATTTGTATTTGGGTACCAATGTTGGATTTAGTAACGAATTCTATTTGATTCTATTTTATTTGTCCAAATTCTTCTTTACACACACTATTTTGCGAATTGAATCGAAATTGAATGGAACAAAATGAATGAATTGTGAAAAGGTTAATGCCATCATTATATTATGAAGTTTAAGAGTGAGTGAGTGAGTGAGAGAGAGAGTTTCTCGAACCCGGATAGTTGGTTCCAGAGTAAAATACACCATCAGTAAAATGGCGAAAAAAAAATTCGAGTATGTTTTCTTCACTACTGTTGTTACCACACACTAGAAATTGAAATACGCAATAGATACATTATCCAGATCCAGAAACGAGAAAAAAAAGAAAGGAAAGTAAAAAAAAACTCTTGTTCGATTTTTTTTATGAGTCAGTTTAGTTCAGTTTCAGTTTGGATGTTTCTGGTCTTCAACCAAAAAATCCGTCGATATAATTTATGATTCTTTTTTCCCACCACCACCAACAACATCAAATCAGCAGGGAAAGAAGAAGCAAAGTGGTTGACAAAAATCGGCAACTTATCCTTGTTCATTGATGGTGATGGTGATGTTGTTTGCATTTTTTTTTTTCGTTAGTTTCGTTTCAGAGATTCCTTTCTTATTACGTTTTTTTTTTATTTTCATTTTTG
Organism: Dermatophagoides farinae; assembly: GCF_024713945.1. Classification (NCBI taxonomy): domain Eukaryota; kingdom Metazoa; phylum Arthropoda; class Arachnida; order Sarcoptiformes; family Pyroglyphidae; genus Dermatophagoides; species Dermatophagoides farinae. Next base: position 6,405,062 of record NC_134678.1, read on the forward strand.
TTTTTTGCATTATTTGGCACCCACCAGTGAGTGAATGAGATGGAGAGAAAAGAATATTCTTGAGATTGAATTAATAGGCATCATTTGCCATCATCATCATACCACTCATCTTGAAATTCTACGATCATCAGTAAAAAAAAAAGAAAAAAAATGGAATCGAATCAAATCAAAATCGAAGAAAAACAGAAATCCAAAAGCGTAAAAAACGATGATTGTACGATTCTGTTCTTTTCTGTTTTTTTCACCATTTTGAATTTGATTGATATTTCTATAATTTTCAGCCACCACACACACACATACACACTTGAATCAAGAATACAAAACAAACCAAACGAAATCTTTGAGAGCCGGGTATATATAAAATTATATTGATAGGCGCGTTCTTAATAATAACACAATTTTCAACCAACCAAACCAAACCAAACCGACAGTATTATTCTCTACGGTTCAAACCAAAGAAAAAAAGAGAGATTCCCTACATTGTAATTGGATTTTTCTTCTTTTTCTTTCTTTTTTTTTTGTTCACTTTGATCGTTTCATTCTGTTCTGTACGGTTGTTCATATAATATGTTTTTTGACTAATGAAAAAAAATTGAGAATATTGTGTGTGTGTGTGTGTGTGTGTGTTTGATGTGTAAAATCCATAGAATAATCATCTGGGAAGTGATATGAATCTGGTTTTTTTTCCTTGCATTCTATTTTGGCTTTGCTTGAATTTTTTTTTTTTCATTTTCGTTTTCGTTTTTTTTTTGACTTTCGCAATCGATTCGGTTTTTTTTCTTTCATTTTGAATAGAGTCAATATTCATTGGCAATTAAGAAAGATTTTTATTAAGAATTTTAGAAATCAAAGAAAAATCAATTTTTTTTCTCTCGTTTCTGGTTTCTTCTACATCATTCATACAGAAACATATTCTGGTCATATTTTTTTTTGGTTTGTTTGGAATCCATTCATCTTTATCATCATCATCATCATCTCTGTTCTGTTCTTGATCAGATTCTTCAGTAGTTTTGTTTATGGTTGATTGAATCAATTTTTTTTTTACTTTTCTCTTGGTTTTTGTTGTTGAATCTTTTGATTTTCCAACTGTACAATCCATCGATGGCCTTCTGTTTTTTTTCTGAAAATTTATTGTTTGTATTGTTTTCTTTCCAATATTGAATTATCATTCTATTTTTATCTATTTTTCTCGAAAAACATAAGAATTGTTTCGACTATCCATTTTTAATAGTTTTTTTTGTTCATGTTTTCGTTTTAGTTTTTCATTGGTCAACAACATGGCCACTATTTCATAGCTTTTTCGTTGTTATATACAGAGTGTTTTATTTAGGATTCTCGAAATTCATTCCAAATGACCAACAACCAACAATAACACACGCACACACACACACACATACACATGGAACATGTTTTGGAACACGTTTTTGTCTTTTTTTTCACTGTTAATTGCCATTTCTATATTACGATTATTGCTATCATCATTACGTTCATCATCATCATCATCATCCAAATAGAATTTTTCTGTTTTTTTGGTATGTAGTTTGGCTATGTCAATGTAATTTATTCGTCCATGGTTTGATGCTTTCCGTATGTATACAATGTTCATTGACCTTATGTGTGGATGTTTTATCGATTTTTCTTGAATTGGACCTTTTTTTCTACACCCTGGCCCTAGAGCCTTCCCTTTATCTCTCTATATATGGTTATTTAGTTTCCCTCTAGAGACATTTAAATCCGGCATCTTGTGGGTTGGTTGGATGGCTGGCTGGCTGGCTTGAATAATCGTTACCCGAGATGATTCAAATATCGTTCATTTTCATTCATTCATTGACTAAGGCGATAAAATAAATTTCCATTTTTTTTGTTGTTGTTGTTGTTGTTGTTCATTTTCCAAACTGATGATATTCATTGTGTATCCATGTCATGAAATTTTTATTTTTGCCTCCTGCCGTGTGATTTTTGTTGTTGTTGTTGAAATTCTTTTAAAATATATATAAAATGTCCGGCTATGATACATGTGATTGATTACAATCGAGAAATTATTATTAATATTATATTGAGAAAAAAAAGGTCAATTCAAAATCTTCAGATATACACTCACACACACACACAATCATCATCATGACCATGATTCTCAAATGGATTTCCGTTCACGAAAATAAAAATGAGAATAAAAATACTGAACAATTCAACAATCATTTCCTTATCGGTCCACCATACATAGTTTTGGTTTGTGATGAGTCAGCCAATATAATAATAATAATCTGGTTCTCATTTCATCATTTATACATGACATGGTTTTTTTCATATATACAACAACAACAACAACAAAAATAAATGCTCCACATTCAAACAACTCTGGAGCACTGGTGTTGTTTGAATGACATGTCGAAACCAAAAAAAAAAAAAAAAAAAAATTGGACTATCCCAACTTGTGCTGCACAGCTGCGCTCGTTTGTTCATATTTTCACGTTGCGATTCGATGATCCATTATAGCGAGCAAGTTTCCTTTTTTTATATATATACTAATTCAATATATATCTCTAACCGGCACTGAGATCTCATTCTGGGATCTCATTCATTCGTTCATGAACCATGAGATTTAATCATCGTTGTTACTCACACACACACAGTGAGACACATGACATGCTGTTGTCCATGACGCAGCAATATGCAGCTGCATTATATTTCCCGCTCCCGTCAATAACACACACACACAGATCCATCAGGGGGAATTTTCATTTATTTTTATCATCAGAATTTATATTATGCCTGAAGCCGTTATATTCACTGTTGAATTAGTAGACGATGGTGATGATGATTCTGAACACGTGATCCACGAATATTGATTCATTGGACCGGATCGTTTTTGGTTTTTTTTGGACAGAAAAAAAATTCTCGTTGTAATATATTCTCATTACTACTGCTACTACTACCACTAATATATTTGATATGATTAGACATTAAGAAGACTGTCATGGTCAACAAAAATTTAAATGCCTATGGGAAACGTTGTTTGTTTCTGTTATTTTAATTACGATAATTAATCCATTGAAAATGAATATGAATCAACGTCAATATTTTGGGTATGAATCATCATATTATTTAAATTCTGTCGTTAATGAATTTTTCCTGTTGCTGTTTGCATGCATTTTATCCATAATTTGATGACCAGAATGTCGCCATTTAGAGGCGATAAATGATAATTCAATTCACACACACACATGCGAAAAAAGAGCGTGTAAGTAAAGAATCGAGGTTAATGAACCTCTTATTCTGCCAAAAAAATGACCCACATTTAAAGGTAAAAGAATATTTGGTGTGAAGAAGGTAATATTCTTGAATTTTTTTTTCCTATAGAAAAAAAACATTTCCAAAACAGATGTATAATTATTAGATGGTATCATTATCATCAATGAGTGAAAAAAAAACTTGACCACAAGTGTTGTACATTTGAATTTAATTGCTTTACTAGAGGGGAAAAAAACCGTAGGGGCTTAATAATGTGCGGAATCAAGCTATGGAAAAAGAAATTTCTTTTTTTTTCATTACCGAAGAAATAAATACACACACACTAATCGTAGAATCATCACCGCACACACACACACAAATTCGTGACCTCTCTTGAATTCGTACTTTGTCCCATCATCATCATGATCATCAATGGATCCATTAATGTTTCAAGTGGATCATTGTTTTTTCCTTTTCTTTTTTTCGAAATTTGTTGTTCTAATTTCAAATGGCAATAATGTGTCTGTGTGTGTGTGTGTTTTGTCAACATTTTTTTGCGCTTTATCACATCATCATCATTCATTCTGGACATCCATGCATGGATTGTGTATGTGTGTGTGTAAAATGCATTCACCAGAACAAAACAAAACAAAAAAAAAAATTCGGCCACTTATTTTACAACAAAGTCATGTCATGTTCATCGTTCGTTATGTCAATGATATCACAGTGATGCTATATTTTTTTTTTTTAAATTTTAAGAAGAAAAATAATTCGAAACAAAAACAAAAAAAAAAATAAAAACCATTTCCATTTAAATCAAATGACATTCATCATCGAGATCCAAAAGCAAATGTGTGAAACTCACGACAACAACAACAACAACAGTGGGGGAGCTATGGTGAAAATGAAGAAAAATGTCCACTCAATTTATCTCCGTTATATTTGCGTTCAAATCTCAAGACGATTCACCATCCATTTTAAATGATGGGTAAAAAATAGGTTTCGATTTTCTTTCTCATTTTAAAAACGAATGACAATTAACACATCGAATATAATTGACTTGAATTGTATTTGGAAAGCAAAAATTGTTGTTATCGAATCAATCGTGGGTATCCAAAAAATTAATGTTAAATTTAAAATAGGTCCTGGGCATAAAAAAACATTTTTCGTCGAATCGTTTTTCAGTGGTGGGTTTGATTTTTAGAAAAAATTTTTTTTTCTCAAAAAAAAACTTTTTTTCTTTGAAAATGAAAGCAGAAAAAATGATGAGACCAAATTATTTTTTGCTGACCATTGCATTTATTTTCAACATTTTCATTTCATTTATATATTGTATAAATGTGTGTGTGTGTCCGTGTGTCCCCAAAGGGAGTCGATGTTATATATTGTGTTGTCCACCGAACCAAACCGAACAAAAATGAAATTGTTTGAAAAGTTTTTTTTCTTCTTTTCATTTTCAATTAGTTTTTTTCCATCAGTACAGAAAGCAAAGCAAAGCAAATAATAATGGTGGAGTGAAAAAAAAGACATGGACAACGCGTGGACTATAGTCAGTGTCTCATAGGATTTTGACATCATTTGGCATTGAACGTCCAGGAGATGTTTGCTTGTTTGTTTGGTTTTTTTTCTTGCTGTTTTATAATTGTCGTTTAATCAATACCGGTATTTTTTTTGTTTTGTTTTGTTTTGTTTGGTCATGTGCTAAGAAATGAACATGAAAACAAGCAGTGAATCCATGCAATGATGATGATGATGATGATAATCTTCACAATACACACACACACACACACACACACAGAAAAAAAAATAAATTCCAGTGTAAACAATCCTTGAATTGTATTTGGGAACGAAGAAAAAAAAAACATACCTAGTCAGCAAGAATTCAAACAACAAGAACAACATTCAAAACAAAACTCTCTTTTGATGATCTAACAAACCAGCCATGTGTATCCAGAAAAAAATCCACTCACACACACACCAAATGAATGAATGATTGGTGATATAACAACAACAAAATGTAGATTTTGTGATTATGAAAAAACAAATTTTAGTTTTATCATTATCATCATTGATCGATTGACAGAATAATCATTTTTGATCCGTTAAATATTCAAAATTTGAATTATATAAAACGAAATAAAATTGTCAGTCAGTGATATATGACAGAGTGTCTATGTTGTGTATCATCCAAATAAGGATTCTTTAATAATCAATGTTTCGGTGTTGAGGATTTATCATCATCATCATCATTTAATAAGAAAGGGAATGAAAATCACATTGATCAATGCATACCATACCTGTGTGATTATGATGATGATGATTTAATGTTTTTTTTTCGTTAAAAAAAATCATCCTACGTAAATTTTTTTTGTTGTCGTTGTTGTTGTTGTTGTTGTTTATTTGCTTGTCATTTTTTGCAATAACAACAACAACAACAACAAAATTGAAATTCTTCATTTCATTGATGGACAACAACAACAACAATGATGATGATGATGATTATCATGTTTTGAAAGAAAAAAAAATCGTGAATATCGATTCATCAAAAAAAATAGCAAACACACGCACACACAAAAAAAATGTTCCAATTCAAAAAAAAAAAATCCAAATTGTTAATCCTAAATAACAAAGCAAAAAAAAAAAAGATTTTGTTCACCACCACCACCACCGCTTGCATTAATTCATTTGTTGTACGATCATTTGATGATTCTATTGATGTTGATGATGATGATGATGATGATGATGGTCATCATGTATTTTTTCTCAGTTTGGTTTCTGTTTAAACACATGTGTGTGTGTTTATGTGATTTACTTCGCTCTAGAAACGAAAAAATGATTCGGCGCACGGCCCCAAACAAAACAAGAAAGAAAGAAAGAAAAAAAAAGTTCAACAAACTCTATGGTCTATGGTTCGCGTTTTTTTTTCTTTTTTTTTGTTCATGGAACTTTATGCAGCTAGCCATCATCATCATCATCATCGTCATTATTATTATTATCCGGTATTGAGTTATTCAAACTTTGTTTTTTTTTTTGCACACTCACAACAGCAACAACAACTACAACAACAAAAACAAGAATTTCAATGAGCTCACAATTTGAATGAATATAGCATGGATAAAGTGAATATAAAAACTGAAATTTACATATTTTTTTTTCTTGGTGTTTTATTGAAAAATGAAAAAAAATTTTTTTTTTTGCCTCTAATTCTCATAATTCTTGAATTCAGCAGCTTTTCCTATGAAAAATAAAAAAACCCTTTCATTCACTTTCTACTAAATCTAATTTATTCTATTTAGGTCCATTCAAATATATTCGTTTTTTTTATATCTGAATTATGGTACGAATATAACAATGATGATGATGATGATAATGATTCAACTATATGGTATACATCATCAGCCTTAAATAACAATTGCATTTAGCATGCTAACAACAACAACAACAACAACAATTTATCATTTATTTCATCCCAGCTCTCTTTTACATACAAAACGTAAAGTTCCGCGTGTTTTTTTTATATATTCATCCATGTGTACTATATATTCCTAATATAGCCCGGACCTTGTGATCAGAGAGATATGTACTGTGTGAATTCAATTCAATTGATGGCGATTCATTCAGTCAATGTTTATTATGATCTTATCGTATGGTGTGTGTGTGTATCTGGATATTATATGCTGACCCGATTGTAGTATATCGTGAGGCTCTAGCTCCGGTATAGCACACACACACACAAACACAATGTAAAATGAAATGAAAAAAAAAATTTCACTCAATTGAACTCTCTTTTGTTCAGTAAAATTATTACTTTTTTTCTTTTGCTTTTTCCATTGTTAATAATAATGTTGATGATTGTCGACATCATTGCATTGCCATTGAATGATTAAAATCGATCGTCTTGTTCTCGTTCTCGACAGAGCAGATAGATGGAAAAAAAACGGGGGTAGTTGAATTTCATTCACTTGTCATCTAATTCTAACTATTCTATCTATTCATGATTTTTTTTTGCTGGAGATTCGTTTGTTAATTAGATGGATGTGAAAAATAGTAGAAGGAAAGAATGTGGTGATGATGATGATGACGATGATGAATGGAATTTATTTTTTTTATTCGATTCTTGGCATAAAGAATCGTTTGTTTGTTTATTTGTTTGTTGCTGATATGATTATTGATGCCTTGAAATGATGTTTGTGAATTAATGAATAAGGAATTCTCACTAGGGATTATCCAATAAACCAATTGAATGTGTTTATTTTTTTTTATTCATCGTTGAATTCTTATTAAGTTCACGTTCAGGTCAATAAGGCCGCATTTTTGAATGAATGGATGAATAGATGAATGAATGGTTGTTTGTGATGCCCACACATTGAGAGAGAAATACATTTTTCCAACCATCATCTTGATGATGATGATGGTTGAATTTATAATAATAATTCTTAGCATGCAAAGGTTAAAGGTTATATTTCTTCAGGGAAAGTTTGGATGTGATTGAACGAACAAAGTTCAACGATTTCAACAACAACAACAATGATGATGATGATGATGATGTCCATTTTTATGTTTAGAAATTTCTTATTTATAAATAAAAAAAAACTGGTTCTCCAGAGATTTTTTTTCCGTTCTGTTTTTGTTTTTTTTTCACTTATTCAGGATTCCACAGTTTTCTTCATATGATTATATTCTGTTATTCGATTCTCTTCTTTTCTCATCATCATCATCATGATCGGTACGGATTTTTTTGTTTGTTTGATTTCTTGTTGTTTATTTCATTACCATATATACGATAAATAAACTTGAATCGCCGAACATTTATGTTTTATGAATGGTTTTCCGTTTTGTTTTTATTTTCTGGTCCATTTTTTTTGCATTGTTTTTTTTTCACTGTTTGCTTCATTGAACGATCATTGACAGACCAATTCAATGTAGAGACGATATATATGATCATCATCAGTTTTTCTTTCTTTTTTTTTAAACAACAACAACAAAAAAAAAAACATTCAATTCGATTCTTATTCGGTTGGCCGCTTTGTTATCATTTCTTGTTGGTATATATTTTCTTTCATTCTTACTTTCTTTTTTTTTGGGTTCTTGATTCAGAAACAATCATTTTCATTTTTTTTTTATTTCTTCTGCCTTTTTTCTCTCACCATAAACATCATCAAAAGAATATATATATACACTCTCGATCAGCATCGACGGTTGATCATCATTTTCAGCACCAGGCCCCAGTATAGTCTGTTATTTTTTTTCGGATTTTTCGATTTTTCATGTTCACGATCACTATTTTTTCTTGACTGCTGCTGCTGCTGCTGAAGCAATCAGGCAAGCACATTAACAACAACAACAACAACAACCTAAACATAGCAAATTTTTTCGGCAACACTCACACACACACACATGCAAGAATAAGCTAGATAGAATGCTTATAAATGACCTGGCAATTTAGGGTTCATGGCCAAGTCATATGATGCTGTAAAAAAAAGGCGAGAAGCCAGAAAAAAATAGAGAGATAGCTTCACAACCAAAACTAAAAATTCAATTCTTCGCAGACTCAATGATTTTTTTCGGTTTTTGTTTTTTTTTTCGTTGCAGACCAAAATTGCTGAAAGATTTGATGCAACTTTATTATTCTTTGCTGTCATCATTTATATTGCATTACTTTTATTTTTTTTTTGTTTTTCATATTCATTCATTTGTCTATCTGTATTGAATGCGATAACGGCAAATCAAGAATTGCAGACTTATTCAATAAATAGATAAGATTCAATTCTCATTGGATATTTATTCTCATAAATTTTATATATGTATAAATAAAACGGAAATGATGAAATTGTTGACGAAAAAGTCTTGCTTGAAGAGAGAAAAAGACATTAGCCAATAGACAGACTTTATTTGTCCTTCGATCAATTTGATTTAATCGATGATATGAGAGAAAAGGATATGGCCTGATGATGATGATGATGATTGATAATGATAATGACAAAGGCGAATGTCTTTTATGATGATGATGATTGATAAAATCAATTATCGATATGACATTGTTGCCATTTCAACAGATTTATCGATCAGTTTTTTTTCCTAGCTATGATCATGATGTTGATGTTGATGACCACATGTTGATAGTATTATTTTTCTTTTGTTTTTTTTTTGTTTTGTTTTGTTTATGGCAATGTCTACAAACAAACACACACACACACACACAATCAATTTTTGACTCAGAAAAAAAAACATTGGCAAACAATTTCACAATCTTCGGTCAACTATTATCATCATCATTAATTTTGTCCTTTTTTTTGCTTGATACAAATATAAAAAAAAAAATTCAAAACACCACCACCGCCACCACCACCTGATCAATTTGACAATTTTTTGATATTATTATCTGAATGTTTGGGTACATGTTTTATTTTTTGTCTAATTGATTCTGGTGATGGTGGTGGTGGTGGTCGATTTCAATCCACACATTGTAATAATTGTATAATTCTTGCTGTATATGGATGGGAAAACATTCATGTTTCTTTCTCATTCTCTATAGTTATCATCATCTATTTTCCAACATATGCCGTGCATATGTTGAATCAATCACATACACACACACACACACACACACATACAAAAAAAATGTTTGATTGTTATTGTCTCGGTTCGTTGACTCTTTTTCGTTCTTTTGTTGTTGTTGTTTGACTAGACCAGAAACGCACACACACACACACATATGGACCGAATCGGACAAAAAAAAACAAGAATATACCCGGGCGACAACCTAGAAAACCAGAAAAGAAAAAAAAGTTTTTTTTTATATTTTATTATAACGTACTTTAGGTTCTTTTTCTTCTTGATTGTCATCATCATCATCATCATCATTCTTGAATATTTTTTTTCAAAGAAAAAAAAATATTTATTGTCATCATTGCTTTTACCATGAATGAATGAATGAATAAATTCACGAATGTGTCCCCACTATTATTACGTGCCCATGATGATGATGATGATGATAATAATTTTACATAATGATCATGATGATGATGATCATCATCATCATCATTCTGTCAACGACGATCAAAACGAGTTAACGTTTTTTAGGCCCATAACATTAGACTGCTGCAATGATGATGATAATAATAATCTCCATCTCAACAACAACAACAACAACAATGGTCACACAATTGGGAATTGTCATTGAAAAACATACACAACATAAGCAACCAGGCACACACAGGGGTAGACAGAAATATACAAAGAATAATTCAAGTTTCAATGACCAATAAAATGGGATAAATAGAGAACAAAAAAAGTTTTACTTTGTTTGTCAATTTGTACAAGTTTTTGTTGTTGTTGTTGTTGTTGTTGTCTTGTTTTGGCTAATGATAATCACCTTGGTGTTATGGTTAACGATGATGATCATGATGATCATGATGATGATGAAATGATGGGTGTAATTACTGATATAATTATTTTGATAAAAAAAAATAACTAGAAAAAATACTAATGAACTTTTTTTTCCTTCTTTCTCATCATATAAATATAGACTATGCTCGAATTGGAACGATATCTAAAAGATGAACCAAAATCATTATTGTCACAGACGAAGACGACGACGACGACGGTAATAACAACAACGACAACAACAACAACAACAAAACCGTCAATGGTACCATTATGAGAAATATTAAAAATGGATCATTATCATCAAACTATCATTCATCATCGTCATCATCATTGAATGATTATAGCAACAACAACAACAACAGCAACATGATGGTGGTGCCAACACCATTTTGGGATACCGTCCTTAGTAATACATCATCATCTTCAGCATCATCATCATCATCGCCATCTTCATCGTCATCATCATCACCATCACCATCGATGATGATCAATAGTGATACAATGATTGCCATATCTAATCTAGATTCTATTATGGCTCAATCACCGTTAATTATGGCCAATGATAATAATAATAATAATAATAATAATAATAAAAATCACAATTTTCAAATAAAACCAATGATGATTGGTATCGGTGGTTCATCATCATCATTGGTTACATCAGATGGTGAAAGCAATAAATCTTTAGATGGTGATGATGAAAAATCATCTACTAGTTCTTCATCTGTTTCATTTATTAGTTCATCATCATCCTCATCACCGACACCGCCTATAATAACCCATCAACAGCAATCAATACATTTTAATGGTATTGAATCTCAGGTGAAAGAGCTATTTTCAATAATACCGGCCAATAACGGAAATGTTCATCCGTATCATTTTAATCATCAATCATCTTCTGCTTCCTATATGACGCCTTCATCATCATTATCATCTTCATCATCATCGAATGGTGATTGGCCAATGGATGAAACGACGACCAATGAACAACAACAATCCGGTGGAATCGTTTTTGATAATCAATTTACCAAAACAGTCACACAAACACCTTCTTCCTCCTCATCATCATCAAATGATGATGATATTAATAATAATAATTTATGTTCGAAATCAATACAATCGATATCTGGTCATCATCATCATCATCTTCATAAAGAAATGTTTGCAACCAAATGTAGACAAACAGAAATGTTAACTAAATCTACGGATATACAACCATCCTCTTCTTCTTCATCATCATCATCATCTATGAACGTTATAAGTCAACGTTTTTCGAATATTCATCCGGTCATATATAATAATGGTGGTGGATTCAATGAAACAAAATCAGATGGCTGTCATCAAACAAATATTATTGCAAAAGTTACCACTAATGGAACAACGATAACAACTACTTCATCGATTATGATGAATGGTCCAACGGCAGCAACGACTACAACTGTACGTTTGCTTGGTATACCTACACAACAACAACAATTATCAACAAACAATATCGCTACCGGTGTTCATCAAACTAAATTACGTTCACCTAGTCTAGATGAATTATTGGCATTGTCTTCGCCGATTCGTAATGGTCAACCGACATTGTTGACGAATCATCATCATCATCATCATCATCAACAACAACAACAACAACAGCAATGTGGCACAACATCAACAACAACAATAATACAAAATGGTTCCGTTTTATTTGGTTCATTGACGCCACCAACATCACCCGAACGTCAACAGCAACAAAGAAAACGACCATTTTCTTCTGATCTCATTAATCGTCAACATCAACCGCAACAACAAAAATTAATGGCCACCACAACAACGGCAACATCATTGACAACAACGACACCGATACCGAATAATTTACCACAAACATCCACCATGAATGGTTTCCTTACACATCAGAATCCAATATCGAATCCTGTATTAGTACCAATATCGACTACATCGGTCAATATTGTACCAAATAATAATAATGGAACAGCTATCAATTCGATAGCTATGAATAATAATGCATTGTTACCACAATCGGCTACAATTGCAATACAATTAAATTCTTCCAATATTGATACTGCCCAAACAACAATGTTGATCAATCATCATCCACAGCCGCAACAACCGCAACAACAACAGCCTAACAATCCAACAATGAAATCAAATAAAAAATCAACATCACCATCACGATCATCGAATGGTCAAACAGTAGCATATCGTTCTCGTAATAAATCAAATTCGGTTTCATCATCTTCATCATCATCATCATCATCATCGTCATCATTTTCATGTTCATCATCATCTTCGTCACCATCACCATCATCATCATCATCATCATCATCATCACCGAATCGTCTAGTGATCAATGGAGATGTCGCCATTATTGGTACACAAACAACGACCAATTCATGTTCGATAACAATGAATAATAATATTACGGATTCATTATCCAATGTAATTACAACAACAACAGCAACAACAACATCAACGACAACAACATCAGCGACAGGTGCGAATACGATATCGAGTACGATCATTTCAGCCGATGGTAAACGTCGTATTCATAAGTGCCTATTTAATGGCTGTAAAAAAGTCTATACAAAATCATCACATTTAAAAGCACATCAACGAACACATACAGGTATGATGATGATTTCATTCGATCATTCATCGTTTGATTGATCGATCGTTTAGCTAACATGATTATTAATTTTATCGTTATTTGTTTTGTTTTCTCAAAAAAAAAAAAAAAAAAAAAAAACACACAGGTGAAAAGCCATATCAATGTACATGGCAAGGTTGTGAATGGCGATTTGCTCGTTCCGATGAATTAACAAGACATTTTCGTAAACACACCGGAAGTAAACCATTTAAATGTAAACATTGTGAACGATGTTTTTCTCGTTCTGATCATCTAGCCTTACATATGAAAAGACATCAAACACCAACATCAACAAATGGAACAGCAACGAATGCAATTCTATCAACAACAAATGGCATTCAATCAAGAGCCACAACAACTGTTTCAAGTTAATTATTATTGATGATGATAAGAGATGAATCAAAAACAAAAATACCCACCTCATATGTTCATTGATGATTTTTAGTTGTTTATTTTGGACACATTTAATTACAACGACAACAAATGAACAATAATCTCAATTTCCTACCGACGACCAAATTGTCAAATGATTTTTTTTTCTATTTTAATTCTTTTTTATTTGAAATAATTATCGAATCATTGAAAAGAAGAAAAAAAAATTGGCGCCTTTCATATAAATTTATAATTCGAAGAATTATATTTCGTTTTTTTTCAATTATCCACACACACACGCACCACACACATGAAACAATTTTTCATCATCATCATCACCATTTTGTTATTGTACATAAAAAGCAAAAAAAAAAATCGATCTCTTTCTCAATTTGTTCGCTTTTATATTTTTCATATATATCATGATGATTTCATAAATATTTCTAAAAATGCATTTACATCATATTTGCTACATTTGTATTTTTGATTTTCTTTTTTCCATATTCACCATATTTGGTATATATAATGCTTAAATAATGTTCAATGACTAACCGAAAGCTAATTTCATTCATTCATTCATTCATGCATCCATGTTCATCTTCAATTCATTTATCATCATTATCATCAATATATACATATTCAATATGGCCAATATCGATTGACCACAACAAGTTTGCATCAGACACATACACATGCACACAGTCATATAAGATTGATACATTTGTAACATAGCAGACGACAACAACAACAACAACAAAAAAATTTATCTCATTTCATTATTGTATTTATAATTTATTGCTACAGAACCAAAAAAAGCAAAACAAAGCAAAACAGAAAAACCGAAAAATCCATAAATCCAAGACATTAATTTTTGGTTTTTGCGTTTGAATTCATATTCATATACATATGAATTGTTGTTTTTTGAACTTGTGTGTGTTTATTTGTGTTTCGTTTTCACTTTTTCTTTCTCTCTCACTCATTCACTCACTCTTTTTTTTCGTTTTGAAATTAAATTTTATTTTTTTTTGCTTTGGTGGATGAATTTGGAAAAAAAGAGGGGGCAAAAAAACAATATTGTTTCTTTTGAGATGGAAGAAAAAAAATTTTTTTTTTTGTTGAAATTTTCATTTTTTTTGTCTCGTTGTTCCTATTTCTTTTTTTTTTGGGTAGATATATTCTGTTTTTTTGTGTGTTTTTTTTCACATTTCTTTTTTTTCTTTTCTTTTTCTGTTCGATGAATTTTGTATTGTGTTGCTGCATTCAATTTTTTTTTATATACAACATTACCATTACCACAGACAGACACAAATACACAAAAAAATATAATGGAAACCAAATAAGTGTTGTGGAAAACAACCAAAACAAACAAACAATTAAAACGAATGAAACTCTTTGATTAATTAACATGAATATTAACTTCTTGGCCGGTATATTTGCATTCGAAATAAATTTCATCATCATCATCATCATCACCGAGAATATACATTCTTTTCACATATTCATATAATGAACATTTTGCACATAAAAAAACGACATTTCTTGTTTGTTTGTTTCATAATAAATAAATAAATAAATTCAAAGCTCATCATCATCATCATCGAATGTTTTTTTTTTCACTAACCATTCATACATGCACACACCCACCCACACACACACACACATACATAATTACATCTTTTTTTTTATATATCTGATCGATTTTTAATTGATATATTGTATATCATTTGATGAAAAATTGATGATAATAATAAAAAACTATTCGTTTTTTTTCTATGGAAAATAAAAAAAAAACCAAAACTGATTATATTTTCTCATTATATTCACACACTGGCAAAAAAAAAAAAAAAAAAAATTCTCATAGGAATTTTTCTCATAAAGACTGCTCTCTACCACCACCACCACGCCGAACGCCAAGCCTGAATAATTTTTTTTTTCTTCTTCTAAAAAAAATTTGATTGATCTAGCTAATTTTTTTTTTGTTTCTTACTTCATTCTTTCTTTTTTCGAACTTTGACTTTTGAACATTTTGGTCTCTGTGTGTGTGTGTGAATGAACTTGATACAATTCTCTCGTTGTTGTTGTTTTTTTTTGTTTCCAGGAAACTTGATTTTAGAAACAAAAAAAAATCGATCTTCATTTTGTTGATAATGTAAAATTGTGAATGATGTTTTTTTTTCTCGTACATAATTTATGAATGATTTTTGATTTGATAAAATGTTTGAAAATTAGATAAAAAAAAGTAGTGGTAGGAGATTACAATGATGATGATGATGATAAATTATTGTTTTTCACCATGGATAAAATTACACATATTTATGAATACAAAAAAAAAATTCACATCTTGATTAACCATGTGATTGTTGTTGTTGTTGTTGGATTATATAGCATCGTGACATCAACATCAAGTATTTTCTATGGCCAACATTCATCATGATCTTTTAAGTTTATCTTTCATCCTTTTATAATAATCATCTTAATAAGATGATGATGATGATGTTCGTCAATTATGCGAGAGAGAGAGAGAGAGAGAGAGATATTATTGTCAATTCAATTCACGAAACAAAAACAAAAACAAAACAAAAAAATCTTTTACCAATCTGGTCGATTATGGAATATTAACATATTTTTGTTTCATGTTACAATAAAATAATACAATCGAAGGTGTTATTGTAATTGGATAATATCGATGTTTTTGTTTTCGTAGAGTAACTAATGAGAAAGAAAGGGAGAGATAAAAATTCATCAAATTACAATTCGGTTGGTCATTGTTTTTTTTTTGGTGTGTGTGTGTGTGTGTACAGAATTGACATACCAACATACGCCCATTATTGTTTTTTTTTTCGTTTGTTATTTGTTTGTCTTTGTCACATAAAACAATGAAACAATACCGATTTTTTTTTGTATTTGGTTTTGTTTCATTCTGGTACTTGTGTGAATGTGATCGAATAATTTGAGAATCATTCATTCCATTCGGGCCTCTCCTTTTGTGTGTGTGTGTGTGTGTGTGTGTGTATGTGTGCACACCCGTACATCTCGATGAGAATAAAAATCGTTCCCATAACATTCTATGTTCATGATGATGATGATGATCATCATCATCATCATTCGATATTCTGGTATATATGGTACAATTTAGTGCGTGATGATTATTCCATTATTATTTTACTTTTTTCATTTGTTTCTTTTATATTTTTCGAATGTCAATAGATTTTTTTTTTTCATTCGTTTGTATCAAAAATGAAATGATGAAAAACGAAACATTTCGATTTGGCCATAATAATAATCATCATCATTATCATTGCCATCACCATCACCACCACCACCACCACTATCATCATCATCAGTAAGGCCAATTAGGCATTCTGTATATCTATATATGTTATCGGTGTGTCATATAGATATATATGACCATGCACACAAAAACACTCAAACAATAGAGAAAAGGGAGAGGGGATTCCGATTGAAGATAATGTGCCAATGGCACGCAAATTCAAATCGAACAAACAAAAATTTTTTTTTTTTTTACATAAGACAAAAAACGAATATTTATATCCTTGTTCAGTCAATTTCATTCTTATTTGAATAAATCTTAATAATAATAATAATCTACTGTTGATTTCATGATTTTAATCAATACAAAATAGCCAAGATTTCTTTTCCATGGTGGTGTTTTATTGGTGTTCAAACCAAATATGCAATTAAAGTAACAAAATTTTTCCTTTTTTTCATATAAAATGTTATCGATACGTAAGAAAAAAACATTATTCATCCGTTCAGCAACAACAACAACAATGAAAAGAATCCTTATTTTACCACTCTTTGTGTAATTGGCAAAATAGAAGAAAAAAAAATTCGTAATTATGATTGCCGTTGTTGTTGTTGTTGTTGTTGTTATTGTGCCAATTCATAGAAGAACCAAACCTTTAGATTGCATGCATGCATGTGTGTGTGTGTGTGTTTTAGATTGAACAATGAATAACGCCAACGATTTTTTTTTCAATTGGCAACAACAACAACAACGATTCTCTTCCTTAATTTACTATTCTTTATCATATATTGAAAAATAATGATAATGATATTTCGTTACGTTTCATTTCATTTTCAATTTAAGATTTTTAAACAACCTCCTTGAACAACATTAGATTCGAATCACGAGTGAATCATTCATCAATATATTGGTTAATGATGATGATGATGATGATAAAATCCAGTAACACATTCACATATATTGTGTGCACGATTTTCAATTAAATGGAGAGAAAACAAAAAGTTCAATAATTTAAATTTTGATTGATATCCATGACCAATAATGATGAGATGATGTTTATTGGGAGAGAGAGAGAGAATATTCAAATGTGTTAGATATTTGATCCCACACACACACACACACACACAAACATGCATGCACGAACACACACACATTCGATTTTGTTCTTTTTTTTACCTTCAAAACAATGTTAATTAAGTAAATATTATTTTTTTTTGTCATCTCGAATTGTTGTGGTACAGCAGTGTTTTTTTTTCTTACCATCATCATCATCATCATTATTGCCAATGTCATTATCAAATAGGAAAAGAAAGACACAAATACGATAAAAGTTGAGCTAATTAACTCGCGCTTCATCAGATTTTGATCTTTTTTTTGGCTTCTCTCTGCTTCTCAGTCTTTCTAACACACACACACACACACACACATATTTCATTCAATGAACTTTGACTGTATGAAAAATGAAATGCAGGCAAAAGAAATGACCACAAATGTCACAAGTTCATGTCATCACATTTATTGGATACGGAAATGTTCTTGTTTTGGTCGTTGATCAATTTACATTAATTTATTCAATTTTTTTTTGTTGGAATAACAACAACAACAACAACAAAAAATGAATTAATGAATAATTTCACTTTATGTCATTTCTATCTTTGGACACAAACACACACACACACACTTGAAGTTTTTTTTTCTTGTCCCTATTTCGGATCCAAAACGTTCAAAGTTCGTTTTCAATATGACAAGCCAATCGTAAATTGGTTACAAACAAACTAATGATCATTTTACCAAATACATGAATGAATTGAATTGAATAGATGAGATCTGAAATGATTGACCTTCGACAATAAACATTGTTGACAAGAACATCCTTTTTTATTTTCTAATTTCCAATGTTTACTGTATTCATATACACACACACACACAATTGTATAGTAAATACAATATATTATAACAATTGGACATTCATTTAGACTTAATCAAAATATATTGAATTCAATTTAGTCATTTCAAATTATTTTTTTTTTGTATATTCTCTTTCAATCAATTGAGACTTTAATATTAAAATAATAATAACAACAACAAGAGAGGTCAATATAAATGAAATTTATTTAGAAAGGGAGATTATCCATGTATGTGAAAAGAATAGAAATTCAAATGATAATTAGATTCACTATAAGCTATGTGTGTGCGTGCATGTGTGTAACACAATATCCGCCATCTGTCTGACAGACTAAAATCATTTCTGAATTTGGTTACTGACACATCTGGATAATTGTAAAACTTTCATGTGTCCATATCGAATTGATGAATTGTGAATCAAGAATTTTTTTTTTTTTGAGGAATAAAAATATCTTGTATGTTTAATGTATTTGAATGAATACTGTCATTGCCCTGGATGATGTCTATTTTTGGTTCAACAATGCATTTTGTTGTTATTGTTGTTGTTTATGGATTTGGCTCGAGGCACTCATCTATATATTATTGTTTTCATCATGATTATGGTTATGATATGGATCATAATGAAATTATTTTCTCTTTATTTTTAGAATCCTAGATTCGAATGATGTTATTTCATGGCGCGATAGAAATGTGAATAAATTTTCAAAGCGACTATATCCACCAACAATGGCTCGTTTAGGTGTTTGTTGACAATCATCATGTTCATTGTTTTATTTGATGAAGATTTTCAATCAATCCAAACCAAATCTGACATTTGAGACAAAAAAATGAATGAAATGGACATGATTTCCAATTATAAAAGTTTGGTTTCAAGTCTTGAACGTCAAGAATTGAATGCCGCCATGAATGGTCCGGCTTCTCCACAAATTTATGGACAATTATTAGCCATCTATTTGCTCATCCATGATTTGTAAGTTAAATATTTTATCATCTTATATTACAAATAATCATTGAATATATTCAACGTCAGACCGAATGCTAAACTTTTATGGAAACGTATACCAAATGAAATCAAACAAAGTAATTCCGAAATACAAGCCGTTTGGAATGTTGGCGTTAAATTATTTAAACGTGAATTATCGGATATTTATGCATTAGTTGATTCGGTTGAATGGCCACTTCATCTTAATAACATAATGAATTGTATCAAAGGTCTGTATTTCATATATCATCATCATCATTATTATTTAATTTTTAAACTTTATTTTAACACCTACAGAAGCAACTCGTAATCGTATGCTGAATCTGATTGGCAAAGCTTATAGTTCCATTCGTCTTGATGTTGTTTCATCATTTCTTGGATATGATGAAACGCAAACAATTGAAAAGATTCATACACTTGGTTGGCAATATGATTGTGAGACTAAATTTGTTACACCGAAAAAGATGCCAAACACGATGGACGATTCATCGAATGCAACATTCGATGATTTAATGATCAAATTAACAGAATTGGTATCATTTCTTGAAAATTGATTTTTGTAAATAAATTTTTTTTTTATTCATTTATCAAAAACGGCCACACCGCCTTCGGCCTGTATATTTACTATTATCACGAACATCTTTACCTTGTCTTCGGTATCGATCTTTTTTATCCATAATCCATTGTCGAGATTTAATAGGTACTTTTGCATTTTTTGCATTACGAATTCGTTCTCGTTTTGAATCATAATCGACCGTACTTGGAACATGAACATCTTCATCATCACCAGTTCCCAATGCTTTTGGCATAGATTGTGGTGCAACACCGGTGAATAATACGAGAAAGACTTTTTTCGCTTTACTACTGTTGGGAAAATCAATGACCAAGCCACCATAAAAACCAGCTTTCATAGCTGTTTTGGTTATCAATTCAATTTGATCACTATTTTCTGGATAAAATTGAAACACTGCTTTGGCACCACGTGATAAACATGCATACAATGATGAGAATAATTTTGATAGACGTTTTCCGGGCTTTTGGCCACGTTTATCGACATTGCATAGCCATTGTAGGGCCGAAATAGATATGGCACCATCAAAAGTACCTGCACGAAATGGAAGGCCATGACCAAGATCCATCTGAATAGTATCACCAGTTTCGCATTCACGTTCACGACTTACATCCAACATTGCTGAACTGATATCTAAACCGATCCAATAATGACCGTTTTCTTCCAAAACTTCACCACTCAATCCGGATCCACAACCAAGATCGAGAAGATATTTTGGTTGTCCATCATCTGGTAGCGCTAATAATTCTATTGCTCTTTCGCTCATCGATGATTGAATCTCGATAATTCGAGTACTATGGAAGAAATGAAATTAGTAAAATACAGATTGATAAAAAAAATTTTTTGAAATACATACTTTCGCGTATATTTTTTAGCTTCTAATTCATTGTAAAACTGTTCATGGAAAAAAATGGAAATTAAAAGATATCATCATTAAAGTCGAATAAAAATAATTACAATTTCTGGTGGGGCCTGATGCTCAGGACGAGACATGATCAACGATGTTTTTGTTGTTGATAATTCTGGATTCAGTTCCTGGAATCATAAACACACATGGTTCGAGTTGGTCACGTTTCTGTACCGTTCATAGACATAATGACATAATGTTTTTTAAATTTTTATTTAATGTATCACCTATAGAACTAGTCTAGTACAACTAGTGGAGAATAGAAAGATTCAAATTATCACTTATTCGGATAAGAAGACAGAAATTATCTTTAGACTGGCAAGTATGACGCACTTGTCCTTAACTTCCACAATGCATCAGTGACGCTGAGATATAGTTTTTAATCAATTACAACCGTTTACTGTATACTTTAGTTTAATGACAAAAAATATCAAAAATCATCGATGACGTTTACATAAAATTGACTGTTCATAATCATAACATTGTTTTTGTTGTTGTCGTTGTTGATGATGATGATGATGAAAATGGATCGAAAATCAATATTCTTTTCTATTTTATTTACAATTATCCTGACCAATTCACATGGAAAAAAATGTGATTATTCCAAACCGAATATAGTCATCATGTTGATGGATGATATGGGCTGGGGTGATCTTGGTGTGAATGGAGATCCATCTCGAGAAACACCTTATTTAGATCGTCTTGCCGCTGAAGGAATGCAGTTTACAGATTTTTATGCCGGAAGCCCATTATGTTCACCATCACGAGCAGCATTACTTACCGGTAGATTGCCAATAAGAAACGGATTCTATACGACCAATATTCATGCTCGAAATTCTTATATCCCTCAAGAAATGGTTGGTGGAATTTCTAGATCGGAAATTTTAATTTCGGAATTACTTGCCAAAACAAATTATCGAAATAAAATTATTGGTAAATGGCATCTCGGTCATAGTAAATCCGAATATTATCCATGGAATCGTGGTTTTCATGAATTTTTCGGTTCATTTGGAATTCATTCGAATCCTCACGATAATGTGAAAATGCCGAATGTACCATTATTTCGAAATGATAAAATGATTGGTCGTTATTATGAAAATATTTTGATCGATCGAAAAAATCAGCAATCAGATATATTAAAAAATTTCACACAAGAAGCAATTGAATTCATCCAGCAAGAATCAGCAAAAGGAAATCCATTTTTTCTGTATTGGACACCAGATACATTACATGCACCTACTTATCGTTCGGCCGAATTTGTTGGTCGATCAATGAAGAATTCCTCATATGGTGATGCATTGATTCAAATGGATCATTCAATTCAAGCCATAATTGAAACAATCCGTAATGAACCATGTCTACAAAATAATACGTTCGTATTTTTTACAAGTGATAATGGACCAGCTTTAACTTCAAGAGCTGATGCTGGTAGAAATGGTCCATTTTTATGTGGCAAACAAACAACATTCGAAGGTGGATTCCGTGAACCGGCCATTGCATGGTGGCCTACAAAAATCGCACCAGGTACAATCAATCGACATATATCGACCCATATGGATCTATTTCTTACAATAGCAACAATAGCTCAGATATCCGTTCCGGACGATCGACATTATGATTCGAATGATTTAACAAAAGTTATGTTCAACAGTAGTCATGAAAATCAAAATGCATCAATGTTTTATTATCGTGGTGATACTTTGATGGCCATTAGACATGGTTCTTATAAAGCACATTATTGGACATTTTCAACACCACCGGAAGAGCTTCGTGTTGGTATTAATTTTTGTCCTGGACAAAATGTTGTCAATTTGACAACCTCACAATTGACCAATCATACTGAATTGCCATTATTATTTCATTTGTATCGGGATCCTGCCGAACGTTTTGCCATTAATCCTAAAACTAAGGAATACAAAGAAAATATAAAAATATTGAACAAAATTCGTGATGAACATCAACGACAATTAAAACCAGGAAAACCGGAGCTAAATTATTGTGATCAAGCTGTGATGAGTTGGAGTCCACCTGGTTGTGAAACAATAAACATGTGTCTTCCTATACCTAAATCATCACCATATCTTTGTGAATGGCCACATTGATCAATTTGATTTTTTTTTTCTATTTTATTCTTTTCTCAACAGAATAAAAAAAAAATCAGAATCACAAAATTATGTCATTTATGAATAACACACGATTATTTTTATTAAAATAACATATATTTAGTGACATCTATCGGCCAGTATTGAGAAACATTAATGGGCGTTAATAAAAAGTAGCCTTTCTTCTTTCTTCATCTTTTTTAAATCATTGTCAATATTTTTTTTTTTTTTTTTGAACAGCAAGAGTTTTGTGTATTACGCATTCGCACCATTCTGCTCATTTTTTATTGATATATGCTTGTAGCAGATACCATTGCTTGAAGTGTGTGTGTGCGTCGGCTTTCATCATCAACGTTGTCGTCGTAGCCGTTGTTATTGTTGTTGTTAGAGCAAATTGAATTGAAAATATAAGAAGAGCGAAAGAGTAAAAATGAACTGAACAATCAAAAAAAAAAAAAAAAAAAAAACGACAACGATCATCATCATTATGCACAATTTGCATCTGAATTTAATTTTTTGTTTTTGTGTGTGTGTGTGTGATTAATGAATGGCCACACAATAATAAAAAAAATTTAATATAAACAGCAAATATACTTTTTTGTTTCCAATATTGATTGGATCATCAATTGATTAAAGATTGTAAAAATCTTTTATCATCATTCACATTTGTGAACTGAATTGATTATATATAGATTGGTGATTCTTCTGATCAATTCTAATATATTCTTTACATTTTTTTCCCTTGACTTTGGCATGTGTTTTTATATATCTGTGTCTGTGAGCAAAGAATTTACCTGTTATTCGAACAATTTTTCTTTTGTCCACAATACAATTCTATGCGAATTGAATTGATTCATTCATACAAACACATACATTCGTCTATCAAATTTCATTAGAATTCTTTATAATGAAAATTTCTTTGTACCTCCGATACCTTGACCAATTTCTATAATCCATCATTATCATCAATTGCTTATCATAATCTCATCATCATTGATAAAGTGTATTCTTTGGAAATCCAATTCTTTTTACATTGATAACACTCACACATAATTATAATAAAAAAAAATACAAAAAAAATCATAAAAACAAAAAATTTTCATCAAAAAAAAAGAAAAAAAAAATCCATACATAACCCAAAATCATCTCATCCAGCAGCCGGCTATCATCCATCTATCATCATCATTCACCATTCGTTTTGTTGTTTGATGTTAATGTTCGGGTAAGATATCATTGTGGCAAACATACATAACAGAAAAATTATTTTCATTTCAACCTCAATACACATGTCATGAGATTCAATCTAATATCATCATTATCATCATCATCATCATATCATACACGCGAATAGTAGTCATCGTATATATAGATATATAGAATACTCATGAACCACGAAAAAAATGTGTGTGAATGTCGTTGACGATAATTCGTCATCATTATCATCATCTTGAATGAGCAAGCAAGCCCCATACATGTGCTCAACTTTTTTTAAAAAAAAAAGACTCATTAGTCTAACTACAAAAACGATAAACATTTGTTGTTATTGTCATATTCAATCTAATTTTTGTCTCTTTTTTCTTTCTTTATTTTGTTCAAATATTTTCTCACTTTTTTTAAAAAAAAAGAAAAAAATTGGTCACGTCGTTTATATATCATTACTAGGATTATACGATATTATTATTAAAAAAAAATCTGATTACTCTATCGAAATTTATAAATTGTGTGAAAATTCTAACCGAATCTTGTACACATCAATCAAGTATTTTTCATTGTCATTTTCTAAACTAATCAAATTGAAGTAAACATGAATCAAAACGGCCAAACAACGACTAAACGGAGTAAAAATCGTTCATCTGGTGTTTCATTAAATGCATCATCATCTATATCATCAAATGTTCAAAGGTAAAATGAGATTGATTGTTGTTGGTTTATACTGATACTGATATATTTTAAAATTCTTGTTCTATTTCAAATATAGAACGATAAATCGTTCGATGCGAAACAATTATCCAAATAATCCACGTGGTATGGATGGTAACATGTCATCATCATCATCATCATCATCATTACATCGAAACATTCATCCATCGAAATCATCGCAATCGATGATGGTATCACAAACAAGTGGCACTAATCACCATCCTCATCATCATCATATGGCAAATGCAGTTGCAGTAACCACCGAAGTACCCTGTAACAGCGGTGTTTATAAGAATAAACGATTAGTTCATGCAATGACATCGTTGATCGGCTGTTTGATTGAAGTCCAACTGGATAACGGTATACGTTATGAAGGCATCCTTAAAACATTCTCTTCCGATGTAAGTTTTGTTGTAAAATGCTTAACATTTTTCTTCATTTAAATCATTTGAAATTTCAGTTTCAATTGGCTTTATGTTCAGCCGCTCTGATTGATAATATCGATGATGAAAAACGTTGTCAACCATCGGCAAACAACAGTAGTAGCAGCAACAATATCGGCAATCTTTTGGGAGCATTAGAATGTGAAGAAAATGTTGTCGAAACATTGGTTATAAGTCCAAAAAATTTGGTCACATTCAAAGCGTTGAATGTTGATCTGGATTTTGCCACCAAAAGTAAGTATATAATATAAAAATTATTATTTATATTAAATTTGTTGTAAATTGGATTTTTTTTGGAATTATATTTGCAGAGGCTGTAATGACCGACAGTGAAATCGCAAAACATGATGGTACTACTAAACAACATCGGGAATTAATTCCTTGGGATGGCGGTGAAGACGGTAGTGATGGTAATGATTCAATGGGTCTAGATACGTTGGATGATCACAGTGGATTATCTCTTGCTGGAAACGTATCGAATGGTTGGAAAACTGAAGATATGTTCAAATTAAATGAAAGTAAATATAATATAGAAACGACATATCAAGATGATATGTCAGAATATACAATTAAATTAGAGCATCGTAATGATGAAGAATATAAACAACGAGAAGCACAAGCGGCCAAGATTGCCCGTGAAATTGAACAAGATTCTACACGTTTGGCACGTTATGCTAAAGAAGATGAACTTGATGAAGAATCTCGTTATTCTGCTGTGATTCGTGGCGATCCAGATATGACGGAATCGGGGAGCAATATGACATCTCCACCGAATAATTCTTATAATAATAATAACCATCATCATCATTATCGGAATGATATGAATCATCATCCATCTGATAGGAATCAGCCTGATAGAAATCGTGATAATAATCTGCGCATTAGCAATTCGGGAGATAATCTTGGTGGATTTCGAACACAAAATTCTCGACAAAATCGTGGCCGCTTGAATGCTAATCGTGTTAGTGGTGGCAACAGCAGTGGAGGAGATCGTTCTGGTGGTGGACCATCAACCGGTCCTAATGAGTCGAATTGGCGTGATGCTAATAATCGAGTTAGTGCTAATCATCGCTATCATCAGCAGCAATCACAACAACCATACGGTTCAGCACAGAATCCGAATAAATCAAATTCTGGCTATGTTGATCGTAAATACAATGCTATAAATTCGCAGCAACAATCACCAAACCAACAACAACAGCAGCCACAACAAACGTACCAATCAAGTGCGGCTAGTCAAGCCAATAATAATAAATCTAGTTATTCATCGGTTTCGGCACGAAATGTACCTAATGATATGATGGCCACCACCAATGAAATGGAAACGATTAAAACATTCACAAGAAGTTCTGGTCAACATGGTCAACCGCCGCCATCAAACGATTCGGATAATGTTGGATATCAACGTAAAACATCATCGGGAAATAACTCGAATAGTTTGCCACAACGTGAATCATTCAAACAACAACAACAACGTACTCCTTATAATCGGGTAGTAGAACAACAACAATCACATCATCAACAGCACCAGCATCATACAGTCCAACAATCACATTCGGAATCGAAAATGCCTTCGAATAATAACAAATCATTAGAATCTTCAGATATCTCATCAACAAAATCGTCGCTTCCCACATCCCCATCATCCGGTCCATCATCAAATATTTCGACACCGACTGCTGAGCTATCATTAATGAAACCACAGACAACTAATGTGGCTTCCAAAACGGTAGAAATTCATCAATCGAAATCCAATGATCAAAACTATCAGCCACAAACTCGTATAACAAGTCCAAAACAAAGATTAGATGGAAATAATAATAATAGAAAATCGCTTGATCCATTACCTACCGGAGAAAATCGACCCACCATGGTTGATGCTATTAAGAAAGGAACTAACATGAATCAACAACAGCAGCAACAACAACCAGGAAAATCTTTGATATCAAGTTCAAAAGATAACATAGATTCGAATGAATTTAAAAAGTTGCCATCAGATTCAACAGTAATTCAGACAGCGACTCCATCATTATCATCAACTAGCCTTAACAATGTAACGACTTCAAGCAATTCGATTTCTACAGCTGCGGTCAGTTTTACATCAACAGCAATTACATCTACTACTGTGACTACATCATCCTCTTCCTTAACCACTACGGTTCAACAGCAGCAGCAGCAACAACAACAACAATCATCAACAACCGCATCAACACCATCATCTGTTGAAACACATGAAATAGTTGCCACATCAAAATTAAATCCAAATGCCAAAGTGTTTACGCCTCGTGCTGTTCAGTTACCTACGGCAACTCCCCCACAGCAGCCGAATCCTCAACAGGTTGTTGCTCCTTTACCACCACCCAATTATGCATCACCTTACCCATCGGTTGCTGCCGGACATATGTCAGCAACGACACCACCATCTATTCCATCTACACCTTCATTAGCTGGACCAGCCGGTACAGTAGTACCCGCTGGCCAATTCATCCCCTATACTCATCCTCATCCAGGCGGTGGTGGGGCACCTGGTCCACATCTAACTGGCCATGCTGCTCATCATGCCCCACAACAACCCATTCGTTATCCAATACAATTTCAATATAATCCTATGATGACGCATCAGATGGTTCCACAATATATAGCAATACAGCATTTTGCAACTTCCATGCCTGCAGGTGCTGTAACGGCAACTGCGCCGCCTACCGCCGTAGTAACTTCACAACAGTCTTCTGGTGTACCACAAAATCAGCCACTGCCACCTTCCGGTTCTTCTCATCATATGATTGCAGCGAATGCTCAATCGATGGCAACACAAGCGGCTGGTGCTAATTCTTTAGTTCAAAATAATGGACATGGTCCTCAACCGCAACAAGGGGGTCCTCCTCAACAATCACAACAACCGGTCAATCAATCACAAACACGCGGACATTATCGGGGCGGTGGTAAAGGTGGTCCAGGCGGAAATCCCAATGCCAATCAACAATCACAGCAGCAGCAACTGATACGACATCAACATCATGAAGCATTTGTTTCACAACAACAAGCACAGGTAGCTAATGTGACCGGACAACCAATTATGACCGGTGCTACTCAACCACAGCATTTACCTGTTGTATTCCCAGCT
This sequence comes from Dermatophagoides farinae, assembly GCF_024713945.1. Taxonomy (NCBI): domain Eukaryota; kingdom Metazoa; phylum Arthropoda; class Arachnida; order Sarcoptiformes; family Pyroglyphidae; genus Dermatophagoides; species Dermatophagoides farinae. The sequence continues at coordinate 6,433,926 of NC_134678.1, forward strand.
CAGACTGTCCATCATCATCACCATGCACAGAATCAAATTCATCACGGCCAACCTGGTGGACAAAGTGCAGCCATGGCTGCTCAGCTTGCTGCATCGGCTCAACCTGGTCATCAAAATCAAGCATTGACCCATTACATGTATCAAGCTGGATTTCCACGGCCATTGTTACCCACTCATCAATCACATCATCATCATCCAAATGCATTGAACATGGCCATTCAACCTGGTCTATATGCTCCACCAGATGCTCATATGCCTACTGTCTATATGCAAACAGAAATGCCACCAACACATCAGATTGTCACTGCTCAATCGATGGCACCACCACCCAATGCAAATATACCACAAACAATCGTTATTCCTACTAGCGGTGGTAATGGACCAGCCGCAACAGGAACGGCAGCCGTCGTTTCAGCAACACCATCCTCAGCGCCACAAGGTTCCGTTCCAACTTCTCAACAATCACAACAACAACAGCCTACATTTGGGTGATTGAATCAAATCAATATAAAACAATAAAATTATAATTAACTAATGTAAAAATTAATAAATTTTTTGTCTTGTTCAAATGTAATACAATTCTAATCAAATCTTTACATTCACACACCACATACACAAGTTTCAAATTGTCTGAAACAAAATTTTATATAGAGAAATTTCTTTTTGTGAATGAGTATTGTAATTATATAAATGATTTAAGTGAAAAAATTGAATAAAAAATTATGTAATATAATAAATCAAGGATTCTCAATGATTTTCATTGAAAAATCCACAGAAGGGCAACCTTGAATAAGGCTACTCATCGATATAATATCATATTCAGGCCGTGCATATTCATAGACATTCGTTTCGGTAATACCACCGCTTGCTTCGATTAATATTGATGGATGTTTCGAGCGCAGATTACGGCTAATTTCGGCTCCTTGAATTGCTGATACATTGTCCAACATGATTATATTGGCACCGGCTTCAGCAGCCTGATGTGCGTCTTCAAATGATGAACATTCAACTTCGATTCGACAACTAAATCCAGCACATTTCTTCACCACTGGTACAATTGTTGCTATATTTTCATGGCCCGATATTTTCACATGGTTATCCTTCAACATGATCATCGTGCTGAGGTCATAACGATGAGTATCAGCCTGTCCGACTAATACTCCATATTTTTCGACCATTCGAAAACCGGGCGTTGTTTTACGAGTTGCAGCTAGTCGACCATTCCAAGACATTTCTTTTAATTTGGTTCCAATACGATGGCATTTCGTTGCTATTCCAGAACATCTAGACAAGACATTCAATATGGTTCGTTCGGCAAGTAGAATCAATCGAGCAGGCCCATGTACCGAGGCTATCTTGATTTTGTTATTCGATGAAGCTTCATTGATAAAAGTTCCTTCATCGTATTCGAATTTTGGAGGATTAACACCTAGTTCTTCGAACACCGCCTGTACAAACGGAAATCCAGCCAAGATTCCTTCTTGTTTACAATAGATGATTGCTGTAACTGGTGTATCTCCAACCACAAATCCCTGTATATCAAAACTATGATTCAATAAGAAAATTTTATCATTTAATAAGATAAATACCTCGAAACATCTTCATTTATCCACGTTCGAGCTAATTCTTTGATTTTGATCGGATTTAAAATGTTTTTCAAATTATAATTGGCCATGCTTTCTCTGTGCCGAGTACAAGAGCTTTTCACTATTAATCGATGATAATCAAATTTGAATAAGAAAATTGATAGCCACCTGATGAAATGATAACTATCGCGATGATGATTTTTTGATTCGTTCACTATATCGATAGTGTATGATTTCGTTTGATTTTTTAAAATAATGTCAACAAATTTTAAATTTTGAGTTTCGAATCTTTATTTTAGGATTTTCAAAATGGTCCAACTTGGCGAAATACAAATTCAGGAACAGATTTATCCCGATTCAGGTAATGTACAATGTATCTACTCAAATTTAATTCTTTTCTAATTTGATTATTTATTATAGATTATAAACATTTGGATATTGTAAGGATCAATATAACCGATGCTGATTGTCAACGAATACTTGATTTATTGAAACAAAACAATGTGCCAAAACCTGTATCAGGTTCACTTAATCGAAATAAAATCAAAGAAAATGAAAGCCACTCGAAATCGAAACATTTAGGATTTCAGCCAAAACAAGAATCTAACAACCTTGATCAGCCTTTGAAAAAACCACGTCTTGAACAAAAAATCAAACAGGAGACAATTGAATGTATTTCAGTGAATCGAATGCCGAATCCCAAATTGGAACCAAAAGCCAGTAATCAATTTGCAAAACCAGTGGAGAAATTTAAACAAATCTCTAGTTTTTTAATTGAACCCCCTCCTAATGAAATTGTTCAAAAACTTCCAATGGCTTTTCAAGTCATCTATGGACGCTATAAACCATACAAAAAGAACAAAGAATGGACTTTTGATGGTTTTTTGACAATTGAATCGAATGGAATTAAACTTTATAAATGTTCAGGAGCTATGTAAGTAAATAATAATATATTGTTTATTTGTTTTTCCAATCATAACCATTAAATTTAATTTTAGTGAAAGTCAATTGGATCGTGCCTCAGAAAAAGTGCCAAAATATTTTGCACCTGGTACACATTTGATTGTTGGACAATGGGAATGTGAAATATGTAGCCAATTGTCGATAGACGAATTAAAATCTGGCGCTTTTTTTGCTCCTGATGCAATGATTGATTAAAAAGATTAAATTAAATTCTAATTATGATTAAAATTTTAAATAAAATGTATCGTAATTCATATTCGAATATTTCAATGGTCTTTTTTTTGCAATCTCATGAGACGATTGTGGAAAACTTTTTTTATGACGACCCAGACATCCACACACACACTCACACAAACAGACACAATAGTATTAACATATCGTAAAATGAATGAATTTAAGAAGCATTTTTTCTATGGAATTATTACCAAAAAAACAAATGGAGTGACTATTCAATGCTGCATCAATCAAGATTTTATAGCTTTGTACTCGAATGGTATTTTTTTGTGCAATCGAATGAATCACATGAATACACATGGACACAAATGTGTTCTATTCCAATATGTTAAAGAATGGAAATAATCACGAAATAAATATTGAGGTTTTCAATCTATCACAAGTATGATGAGAACTATGAACGATTGAAATGAATCATTTAGTTGATGATGATGATGGAAATCAAATGACCAACTTTGATCAATGACCGACAATCCTTATGTACTTCATTATTGGTGCTGTAATTCTTTTGATTTTGTATATGTTTGTGTAAACGAATCTTTCGCGCGAAAAAAACCAGCTTTCTAGCGATGGCAATGGATGATTAGAGTTTCGAATTCCACGAAGATTCTCTGATTGCAGAGATTACATTTTTTACATTAAAAGAGTATACCTGTAGCATATGTTTCTGGATAGATAATCTTGATATAAAAACAGAGAACCATCATGAAAAGGCAGCAACTAATAATGAGAGGAACTCCCTTTTGATGATCAAAAAAAAAAACTAAGCACTGTGCTCGAAATATCCAAGGTTTTTTTTATTGTTTTCAATATTGAAAATGAATGTTGGTTGCCCAATTCATCATTATCGACATCATACACACATACACAATTTTCATGGTCAATATTGAACACTGTATGGTGTATTCAGTTCACCTTTATAAAATAAAAGTTGTCCAACAAGGTATGGTATCTTTTTATTATTATTTTTTTTTTTTGATTTAATTTATGAAATGAATCTTTTTTCGAATCGACAATTTTTTGTCACCATCAGGAATGTAATATCCGTTCATAGTCATTTATATGGTAATATCTTTATTGGAAAAAAAACACACAGACACACACACAGACATCCCATCCGTTCTCATGATAATGACTTGATTCTACTGTCTTTCTATCTTGTATGAACATCCTGGCTAAATTACAGAGATAGAAAAAAGAATGTTCATCATGAAAGATTCTTATTACTGTCATTCTATTTTATGTCTTATCCGGTTACCATAACCATTTTTTTAAATTAAAAAAAAAATTCTTATCGACCTTGCCAAAGGCCATTAATTAATAATTTAAAAAAAATTGGAATTGTATCCACCATATTTTCGTTTTGTACGTGCATTGATTTTGTTGTTGTTGTTTTTTTTTTGGTATTTCTTGAATCTTTGAATCACCAAGACAAAACAGAACGAAACAAAAAAAGATTTGCCTCGAAGGCATACACACAAACATTCATATTGGTTTGGTTTGGCCTTGACGATGATAATGATGATGATGAGAGTTATAAGATAGGAATATATCCTTGATGAATGACCAATATACATTGCGTGTATTTGTATTTATTGTTGGTCTGTGAGAACTAATTCGATTCGTGCTACCAATCTGTTATTGGTGTGTTTGGCCTGTTTTATTTTTTTGAATTTTGACCCAGCAAGAGACATTGTCCAAATTTGATAAGTAATAATAAGAGTGACCATTCTCTCTCTCTCTCTCTCTCTCTCTCTCTATTTCTTATTATTCTCTTGTCAAAAATATATCTCCCCAATATTTTCTTCCAAGATATATTCTTGAATATTTTTTTTTGCCGCCCGTTTCCATTAGTCTCTAGCTTGGTCGGTTGGCTGGTTGATTGGTCGAGATATCTCGATTGATTATAATATGTGTGTGTTGTCCTTGAAGGTGAATTCGCGCGCACAACACAAACATTGTTGAGCCAAATTTTGTTTTTTGTTTTTTACATTCAAAATGGTAGAATTGTAAAGAAAGAAAATATTATACATCGTTCGATGATGATTAACATTTAGGCTTTTTGGCCTCGAATCTCCGTTTTTTTTTGCTTGGCCATTCTACATTCAACAGCTGCTGCTTCTTTTTTTTTATAACCAACTATTTTCATATATATTCTTGGAAAATGAAACAAACGGACACACACACATTACCATCGATAACAGTGAACAAGGTCGAAAGATCGAAGATCCAGAACGAAACAGCAACAACAACAACAAGCCCTCAAGGTCTTTGAGAGTAATTGCCAATGTCTTTTTGTTGGTGTGTGTGTATAATATGATTATGATGGTCATCATATATTGGCTTTTTTTATGACAAACTCTATGGCAACTCTATACTCTGGCTAAAGTCCGGCTGACCTTTTATGGGCTACTGGAATGATAACAACACCCATTCTACATTAATAACTGAACTAATCTATAATATAGAGTTCTTGTAACATATGAATGAATCGACCCATGAAAATGAACATTTTTAATTTTTCGGTTTATTTCCTCGCATACACAAACACATGTTGATCATATCCATAAATATTCGATAAAATCGTAATTGTATTTATGAATGTTTCCCATGGATATACACCCAATCCGTTATTATCATTCGAATAGAAGAATCATCATTTGGACAAGACGAAAAAAAATGCCGTTAACATCATTTTCTTTACTTTTCTATAGCGTGATAAAAACCAATGAAACCAGCTGCCTTTGAATCAAAACTAGATATGACCAGGTTAGACTGGAGAATTTAAGTTTCCGTTGCCCTAAAATATTACCTGCTATTATCATAACTTTGAAACAATGGTGCCACACACACACACAGACTTGCCAACAGAGACCTTGTTCATGTTTTTATTTTATTTTACCATTAAATCCATTTTGTCGATGATCATCATGATGGATGATGATGATGGTGATAATAATGGTAGCGGCAACATTCTGACTATTGGTTCTGAATCCTCAAAAACAAAACAAAATAAAAAAAAAGTCTTCAGTTCTACAACCAAGGCCTGATCATAATAATGATTATCATACCTTCCATGCATGAAAGAGTCTGTCTATGTCTTTCATTCATTTGAACATGTCCATATCCGTTCTTCAAATTCATTATCTCTATCTCTCGTACACACATATATTTTTGGTCTGCATATATCTGATTGGGAAACAAACAACCAAAAAAAAAAAAAGATGATACAACCTTCCAAAGCTTCATATACACAAATCATCATTTTCATTGTGAAATAGCCCAAATGGATATATACTGTAGTAGCATGGTTTTTTTTCATTCTTTCTAATTTTGTCCAGAAACTTGTTGCAGACACAGACACACACACACACACACCACTACATTATTTTTTCATACCTCTCTCTCCCGTTTATTATATACTTAAGACAAGTTGGTAGTTTGTTATACCATACATATATACAAGCACATATAGACTGCCTTAGCCGGATCATCGGTCATATGAAGGGTCCAAGGATTTTTTTTTTCGTTTCGTTTCGTTTCATTTCGTTTCTCTAACCTAGTATCCCCCATGCCTATCATCATCATCATCATCAACAAAATAACCCCATTTGGACTCTGAACTGGCAATAATAAATGTGAGCAATATAAATGTTATTCATTGCCTTATGGAATGTGTGTGTGTGTGTGTAATATAAGAATGGAATAGACTTGCATTCTCTCCCTCTGACATTCACTTATATTAAAAAAAAGGGAAGGCCTCGAAACTTGCCAGAGATCTTGATCTTTTTTTTTAAAGTGTCTGTATGTGTGCATAATGGTATGGAATGATATGGTTCGTCCAGAAAAACATACAAGGTGTATTTGAGGATTTTTTTTTCTTTATTCTTATTCATTATCTTGTTTTTTTTTTTTTTTGGTCATTTTCATTTAAAATTTAATGTTTATTGCGACATATATTTTGCTTGCATATGTGTTTTCAAATGAATTTTCGTATATGCGCATAGAATTCCAACATTTCACACATCACATCAACGATATCGATACAGTCAAGTTTTTTGTTTGTTTGTTTGTTTGATATGTTCTTTTTTTTTCGTTTTCGTTTTGTTTGTGATTGATCTCATTCAATATTGATTGATTGAATTTTTTTTTTATAAATCACACACTAATGACTCGATTTAATACGATTATTATTATTACGGTATATATTCATTGCCGCCACTTCTTTTGTCGTTACTATACTTGTCGATGAATTGATTGTTCATTGACAACTCATCATCATTATCATTTTATTAATTCAAAACTAATTTCAATTTCAATTTTTTTCTGTTGATATTGATCTCGATCGATAATCAATTATTCAAAATTTGGATTTGATTCATAAATGATTCAACATTAGTCGACTACAAAATAATGATCATGATCATCACTATATTGATGATTTGAAGATCTCTGTTCTAAACCATCGTCATATATCATTTTCAAGAAAATGATCATCATTTTATTATAATTGTGTGTATGTCCGACAAACTTAAATCAACGTGATTATTATCATCGAATAAATAGACATTATTTTCATAGTTTTTGTTTTTGGTTGAAATAATTTCACGAAAATGGAGAATTATTATTTCAAACATCCATCTCATTTTGGTGACATGTTCAGTTTATTTGAAGATTTCTATCGAAGTAAAACTTTATCCGATGTGATCATCAACTGTCAGGGTAGAAATATTCATGCTCATCGTATGGTTCTTTGTGCTGGATCGGATCATTTTCGACGGCTATTAACATCGATCAAGATGCATAATCAATTACCCGTTTTAATTATAACGGATATTTCATTCGAAGATATGGAAATAATTCTTGAATTCATTTATCGTGGTCAGATTGTCGTATCTCGTGACAAAGTTGAATCATTACGGCAAGCTGCCTACAAACTTCGTGTTCGTGGTTTTGAGAATTTTCTTCGAAAACCATTCAACAGTAATGGCGTTCTAAATGGTAGTGTTTCAATGCAAACAATGAAAACAATGACCAACGGAAATGTACGTTCGACAAGTTTATTACATGTAAGTTTGTTTTTTATTTTTTTTGTCTTTTTTCTGATGATAACTTGAATGTATGATAATATAGGAAAGTAAACGTTATTTACAACAAATTAATGAAATGGAAATCAAACGAACGAAACTGTCACATAGTACACCAAATGGTAATCATATGCAGCAACAAGATTCCTTGTATAATAATAATAATAATAACAATCATCATCATGCGAATGCACGTCATTTACGAGAATCGCCTGCCGATTTCCGTCGACATTATCCTCATAATAATACCGAACCACAATCACAATTAGAAGCTGCCTTACAACGTGGATTAAATCAGATGAACCAGAATTGTAGTAATCAACAATCTTCTCCAAATGCTATGATGAAAAAAATGATTCATTTTGAACAATTAATGAAATCTTGTAATGGAAATGTCAATAATAATAATAATAATAATGGTGTTTATGATTGTAATGGAACTTTAGATCTAAAAATTGATAAACATCGACAACAGAATGATCAAGTGCCTTCAATAACAATTACTCGTGTAAATGTAAGCGACAATTTTTATATTTATTTTCCAATGTATTAACTCTTTGTTTTATGACAGGGTCCTGGAGTTTCTATCGATTTAAATTGTGGTAATTCTTCAATGAGTGATTCATGTGATGAAAACGAAGAGAATCAAAGAAATGAAACGGTTGAAAATAACATGAGTGGACAGGGGAATTATACGAATAATCATTTTGATAATAGCAGAAATGGTATGTCAATATCAACAAATGATTTTTTTTTATAATTGTTTTTTCATTTAAAAGAATCACATGAAGTAAACTATACATATGAAATGGATCCAAGTGTTCTTGTTGCTCCTCAATGGGATAATTCTGATGAAAACATAAAAAATTGTGGCTCGGTTAAAGAAGATGCTGACGGTACTGAAGAGGAAGAATATTTCGAATCAATGAGTCGTAATTCAAATTCGATGCTTGATTCGATGTTTATGGCTGCACAGAAAATGAATCAAATGAATGCTGGCCAAAATTTTTTCTATTGTGAACATTGTCCGAAATATTTTGTCGATGAAGATCATCTACAATTACATATCAAACGAACACATGGTTTAAATAAGATGAATCAATGTAACATTTGCGGAAAAGCTTATGCTTGGAAATCTGGTCTTTACAAACATAAACGTCATGTCCATAATATTGGTGGTACTGGTGCAAAAATCACACCAAATGGTAATGGCGATTCTGATTCAGCAGTTGATAGTCAACCGCCCACTCCTACCGATGTTCAACAAATTCAATCATCATCAATGGAAGTGATCAATAAAATGAACAACAACAACAACAACAATGATGCCATCTCACCATCGCCGATCGAATCGACTATTGACGAAACGCCAGCCATCTCTCCTACGGCTGTTACAACAACATGATGCTCATTTCTGTGATTACTTATTCGATAATGTTCGAATGTCTAATTGATGGCCATCACCTACTTATCAGAAGAAAATTTTTTTTTTGCTCAATCCTAATTCGTGTTCATTTATTATTATTATTATTATTATTATTATTATTCTTTAATATATCATTACTTGGATTCAACAATGTGTTCATTATTTTTATAAAGATGAATCATCCAAAAGAATATTCGCTTTCTGGGGAAAAACTATAATTTTTGAATTTGAATCAAATGTAGAACGAACCTATCGCCATCTATTGAGGTTTATATAATTTATTTAAAATGTAAATTTTGTAAATTAATTTATTCTTGAACTAAATTTTACCTTGTTTTTTCTCTCACACAAAAAATATAACAAAATTCAATACATAATACAGAGATAATAATAATTTATACAAAAAAATATCGATTTTACAAGAAAAAAACAATAATAGAGATCGATGATTATATGGAATGATGAATTCCTTTAACATTCTGAAATGCATTCGATTTGTAAACGCGTATGATTGAAATTGATGCTTATGGATTGATTTTTGTTCATACACATTGATTGATCAATCACGATGATGATGATGATGATGTTGATGACAATGATGACGACGTTGATAATGAATGACAATCGGTTGTTTGAGTGGCAATAATTTTTTCATCGGGATTCAATTCAATTTTGGCTAGATTTTCGACAATTTCAACTAAAAATGTAAATCTTAAAATAAATCACGAATAAATGAGATATAAACTAGACTTACGGCAATTTTGATCAATAATTTCGGCGCCAACACCTGGTTCTCTTTTTAATGATTTAGCAATGTATTGGGCACGTTTTTCATGTATTTCTTCCGAAATGTTTTCCAAATTTTTTAATGTTGTTGAATATTGGCTCTTACATTTGGCCAATTCTTCTTCCAACAATTTTGTATCATCACGAATCTTTTTCAATTTCAAATCAATGTTATGGGCTTCATCAAAATAAGATCTGCATGCGAGAGATTATAAAAAAAAGTCAATTCAATTCAATCATCATCATTAAAATCCTTACTTTGCTCGTTTAATTGAACTTTTATATTTAGTTTTCAAATCTGTTGCATTATATTCGAGTAAACGAATTTGTGCCATTAGACTTAAATGCTCTAGTTCATGTTCTTCACGTTTTAATTTAGCTTCCATAAACTAAATTTAGATAATGGAAAATGTCAATAAATAAAATCTAAATTGTTATCAGTCATTCATGATAGTCACCTTAGCATTGGCAATATTAAGCTTTTCCTGCCAATATTGATCAAAATGGCCATCTTCTTTGATATTTTTATGAAACATTAATTCGGCATCTGATATGGCTTGTTTGGCATTCATATAAAGTTCGTTAAATTTTTCAAATTTTAGAGCTGCTGTTTGGCACTTTATTTTAAGGCTGTAGATATGGAAAAAAAAGAATGTAAAAAGATTAATGAAAATAGATAGATTATAACCAAATCTTATTTTTCATACTCGTTCAATTTTTGTAAGGCCTCATAATAAGGTCTAGAGGTAGAGACATTTCGTTCGCCACATTTCTTCAATGTTTTGTTCAATTGAACAGAACTTTCATTGAGAACACGATGGAAACGGGAATTTTCTTCCTGAAAACATTGTTCAAGTTGATTGATTTTTGTCGAATACCGATTCAGATCATCGAGTAGATCACGAATTTTTGGATCAAACTCTTTGATATCTGGAATCTGGCAATCTATTTCATCGATTGAATCCTCTTCAATCAATTCATGATGATGATGTTTATGTGATTTATGATTACCAACATTGTAATCGCCATTGCGATGATTATGATTATTATGATGTTGGCCAATAATTTCGTTTGACGACATAACAGCCGCAAAACAAACCAAACAGAAAACCAAAAATCCAAAACAAAATAAATAACAAAAATGAATGGCCAATACAATTAAATGGTTCGTAATTGTTTTTTGTTTCCTATGAAGAAAACATATAACAATCAAATCAATACAATGAAGAAAAATAAATTAAAAAATATCGAAAACAAACCAATTATCAGAACAAAAAAAAAAGATTGATCGATAATGAAAAACAAACAAACAAACAAAAAAAATAATACAAAACAAATTGATGACAAAAAAGAGACAAAATACGTCACAATCAGAAAAGTAAAGTCACATTGGCATAAGTATAAATGAATAGATGACGATGTTGAAAAAAATTTTTTGATCGACAAGAATGATATTCATATTACATGATGACAAAAAGGTATGCGCGTTAGGAATTATGAAAAGAAATTTGATGACGATTTTCTTTGTTCAATGCATTATCATTTTGGTATTTGATTGATTGACTAATCGATTGATTTTGAAATTTTTTTTCATATATCTAATCAGAAAAAAATTTATTGATTTAGTTGCGTAAATTTTTTTTTTTTGTTGTTGTTGTAGTTGTTGTGGTATATTAGTTGTATACAAGATCATGGCCATAAACAAAAAAAAAACGATGATAATATTCATATACCAAAAACAGAGCAGTAGTAGCTACAAATAAAGGTACGTATGTACCATTCATTCATTCATTCATTCATCATAACTACCATCATTCGTGTTAAAATTTTGGCAATATTGAAATGGCATCAGCAAAAGGCAACCAAATGTGCAAAGTACATTTTTCAAATTTATGTCCTTACGTCACTCTATAATCATTTTTCTAAAATCAATCCATTTAAAAATTGATTATGATGAAGATATATGGAGTTGTGGTATATCACAAAATTTTAAACAAATAGATAAAATATGATGATAATTCATTTGCGGTTTTTTTACACGTATAAAATGATGATGATAACAGTAAATTTCTTTTTTTTATGTTCTGAGCAAATCCAATATATTGGAGAGTCCAACATCAACAACAACAACAATAACAACAACAATAATACTCACTCGAATAGCAAAAGAGAATCGGAAAAAATATCTTTGTGTGTGTTTTTTTTGACGCTACAACAGATGGGATTTTATTTTTTACCAGTCTCTCTTACTCTGTCTTTTTCTCTCTCTCTCTTTCTCACACACAATTTGACATCAATGAAATTTCCATTGATATGAATGGATTTTGTTTTTTTGTTTGTTGTTTTTCTTTTTTGTCCATTCCATTGCACAAAACGCGGTCAATTTCGTTTAAATGGAAATGAGCATACAAATGTACTGGCATCATTCAATCCCCAATGTATGTAATAATAACACACATTCCATTACACTAATCAGTGCATATATGCCAAATTTTGTCAAAAATGATCGACAAAATTTATTGGCTGAAAAAAAAAATAAATCTGAGCCTTCTATTCATCACCATCATCAACATGGCAATGGCGTCATTTACGCGCCTTGTCAGTATTGCTGTGTAATAATATAATAAATATATCATCAAGTTTTCGACGTTGTTGGCCCACCTGAAATGAATTTATGAGTGTGTATGTGTGTTGTTACTCTGGTTACATTTTTCGAAAAAAAGAGCTAAAGAGAGAGAAAAAAAACCATAACAAGATTTTTTCGAGAGAAAGTTTTTTTTTGTTCTCTCGTTTCTTCTAATTTCCAGTTCAACGTATATCTCAATGCATATAATATAACCGTTTTAAAAAGATATCATCGTCATCAAACTTAAAAAAATCGTGGATCGATTCTTTTATATATTTATTTGAAATCAATAATTTAAATCAATTTGTTTTCCTTTCATCATCATCATCATCAACAATCAACAATTTCTTTTCCTTATTATTATTATCATCATAATCGATAGCAGCCGCCGAATGAACAGAAAAAAAAAATGACGTCGTCGTTGTCGTCGTCGTCTATTAGAGCCTGATAGATATATCGAATCATCACCAAATAAAAAATTTACTCTCTCTCTCAGTATTTTTGTTCAATCCATATTATATACACAACACTCATACATACAAACATCTATCTATCTATATCTTATACATCAAAAAAAAAATCGACCGCTGATCGACCACAATGTCATCGTCTATTAGTAGTCAATAGTTAATTTTTGATCCGTTTTTCTTCTTTCTGCTATTTCTTTTTTCCTCACTGCACATCTCATGTATTCGATACACTGAAAAAAAAATTCGAATTTTTTTTTATACTCAACAAACGAAAACAAGAATTCTGTCTGTTTGTTTTTTCCAACAAAAATAAAAAAAAAATTCAAGTTGCCTTAGATCATCATTGTCATATATACCTCAAGTCATCTATCAATCAATCAATCAATAATGTCCAATAATCCTTCAGCCAGTTCATCATCTCCTGGTGCTTTAATTGGTGGTCCGCCGCCACAATCAGCAGCACAATCCAAAAGTTTTCAAAAAACACTCAAAGGAATTGTTGCAGGTACATATCAATCGATTCTTTTTCGTTTTTTGAAATTTTTCACATGATTTAATGATCATTTTTGTTTGTTTTAGGCGGTATAACCGGTGGAATTGAAATTTGTATAACATTCCCGACAGAATATGTTAAAACACAGCTACAATTGGATGAAAGAAGTGCCAAACCACGTTATAATGGTATTGCCGATGTTGTTCGACAAACCGTACGTTCACATGGATTTTTTGGTCTTTATCGTGGTCTTAGTGTATTGGTTTATGGATCCATTCCAAAATCTGCCGTTAGGTATGAATAGAGAATGAAATTTATTGATTTATTAATTGATGTATATTTTTTTCTATTTAGATTTGGCGCGTTTGAAGAATTCAAAAAACGAAGTGTTGATGAAAGAGGCAATTTGTCAATATCGAATCGATTACTTTGTGGTTTAGGTGCCGGTGTTTGTGAAGCAATCTTTGCCGTCACTCCAATGGAAACTGTCAAAGTAAAATTCATTAATGACCAAAATAGTACGAATCCAAGATTTCGTGGTTTTTTCCATGGTGTACGTGAAATTGTTAAACAAGAAGGAATTCGTGGAACATATCAAGGTTTGACGGCAACAATAATGAAACAAGGATCCAATCAGGCGATACGTTTTTTCGTCATGGAAACATTGAAAGATTGGTATCGTGGTGGTGATCCAAATAAAAAAGTAAATAAACTTGTAACCGGTGTATTTGGTGCATTTGCTGGTGCAGCATCCGTATTTGGTAATACACCAATCGATGTAGTCAAAACACGTATGCAAGGTCTTGAAGCAAAAAAATATAAAGGAACTGTCGATTGTTTTATGCAGATTGCCAAAAATGAAGGTTTCTTTGCATTCTATAAGGGAACAGTACCACGTTTAGGACGTGTTTGTCTTGATGTCGCTATTACATTCATGATATATGATAGTTTTATGGAATTATTCAATACAATCTGGAAGACACCTTAATGACAACAGATGATGAACAAAATATATTTATTATGTCGATTCGATCGATCAACATTATCATCATTTTTTTTTCATAGAGAATTTTTGAATGTATGTGTATTGAGAACCAATATATTGCTATTGATTTTTGCAACCAAATTTGTTTCCAGTTTTGTTTTTTTGTATTTTTGTTTTTTTTTATATAAGAGAAAAAATTTATAATTTATATACAGATGCAATGAAAAAAAAGATTATTGAAACAATCAACATAATGTTTTTTTTTTTGATTTTTTTTTTGTTCTGTTTTCACATATTCAATTTTCAATTCAAAGATTTTTGTACTTTTTAATGAACTTTTATTTGAGAAAATTTGCTGTTTGAACACACACACACACACACAAAAGAAATGACAACAATGAGATAAGAGAAAACATTTCTTTTATTCTGGTTGTACATTTTAAAAAAATCTCGTTCATTCTGATGATTATAATGATGATGATGATGATGATAACGAAAAAAAAGAATCGAAATTCTCTTCCTCTTTATGATGTGTGAAGAATGTGGAAAGAAAAAGAAAAGTTTATTTTTGTTCTGTACTTTGTTTTTTTTTGTCGGTATCATCGATTATCAAAAACCAAAGTTTTGGCACCGATTAAAAAAAAAACCAGAACAAAAAGGATATGATTTTGTTCTTGTTGCGGTAATAGTTGTAGTAGTAGTGGCACTTGTCAATGATGAATTATATTTATTATGTAATTCGATTTTTTTTTTTTTTTTGGTTTTGATTAGATTCAACCGTTGATGATATATAGATATATGATTATTATATTGTTATCAGTAAACATGTGAAACAAACAATCATACGATCAAGCCAATTCAGCCATTCCAGTATTACAAATATTCGAATAATAATGACGTAGGTAATGTACGAATTTTTTTTTCTTTTCAATTTTCATCTTTAATTTAGTTTAGTAAAATTTCGTATATAAATATGACGACGACGATATTCAACCACAAAAGAGAGAGAGAAAGAAAAAAATTAAATCAGTCAAAATGACTGACTGACAAACAATAAAAAAAAGGAATAATTCATATATCATTCATAGTGGGAATTTACTTGGCATGAATTCTCTCTTCACCACCATCAAATTAGAATTAAAGCTTACTCATTTCGTTGTTTGCATGATGTTTGTTTTATCATCATCATCATCATCGTCATCGTCATCAAGGTTTGTGCCATCATCATATATTCTTTAAATGATTTCATTTTTTTTCTGAATTACATTTTGTACATTTAATTAATTCCATGTCAGTTATTTTGTTTGTAATCATCAAACGGATAATATGTTCTTTCGAATGTTTTAATTATTATCATATAACATAATAAATCAGATGATCAGATTGATTTTGTGTGTGTGTTTGTGTTTATTTGTATTTGATTTTTCCATTTAATAAATTAAATATTGTATATCATTCATGTATTAATGTGTGTATTGACTACGGGGAGAGAAAAATCGAAAACAACAAAAAAAATTGAATCATGGCCAACAATAGTATGTTGCTCACCCCAACTAATTCACCGCAAACAACCAGTGAAATGGTTTGTACAAAACGTAAAACCGAATTACCAATACTAAATGCTTATTGGATAAATACCGGAAAACAATTGTTTGCTAGTAAGTCATTATTATCGATTTATTTTTCTAAGCATCATGTTCATGATGATTTTGTCTTTGTCATGTTACTTACAGGTGGATTATCCGGATGTGTTGAAGTTTGTTTCACCTATCCTACCGATTTCGTTAAAATTATTCTACAATTAGATGAAAGAAGTGGTAAAAAACGTCGTTTTAAAAATTCATTCGATGTTATCCGTCAAACAATACGAAGCTATGGAATATTGGGCGTTTATCGTGGTTTCAGTGTCGTTTTCTATGGTGCCATTCCGAAATATATGTTCCGGTATTAGTACATCATAATCCTACCTAATTGCTCATAATTCTTGTTCTACAGATTTGGGTCGTATGAACAAATAAAACGATTCTGTGTGAATAATGATGGTCAATTAAGGCCTAAAGATAAATTAATCTGCGGTCTTGGTGCGGGCGTTTTTGAAGCATTATTCGCTGTCATACCTCAAGAATCGATTAAAGTGAAATTCATCAATGATCGTTTTAGTGATCAACCTAAATACAATGGATTAATACATGGTATCAAGGAGATAATTAGAGAGAAAGGAATTCGTGGTACATACCAAGGAGTAGTGCCAACGCTACTCAAACAAGGATCCAATCAGGCAATCAGATTTTTTGTCTTTGATTCATTACAAGAATGGAATAATAATCGTCAACCAATGAATAAGGATAAAAATAATAAAATCCTCATACCGATATTTGGCGCGATTGCAGGAGCAACATCAGTGTTGGGTAACACACCTATGGATGTGGTCAAAACTCGAATGCAAGGACTTGAAGCACATAAATATCGAGGCGTCATGGATTGTATGGCTAAAATCTATCGTAATGAAGGATTATTAGGCTTCTATAAAGGCTTAGTTCCACGTTTAGTCAAAGTTTCATTGGAAGTGGCCATCGCATTCACCATGTACAGCACCTTTTCCGATCTATTTGGTATTAACAAATAGAATTTTTCATCATTTTTTCTAAACAATTTTTAGCAAGAAAAAAGAATTTTTGTGTATATAATTCTTAAATTGAGACGATAATCTTAAAAATGTCCATTTGATTTTTGTCTAATAAAAATCATTTTAAAAATTATGAGATACTTTCAATGTATTAATTTGGCTATAATAAAATGTGGTTATCGTCTCAAAACATTTATTATTGTCATTTGTTTTTTTTTCATTGATGATCAAAATCAATTAGTTTTGTATCATGTATCGGAAAAAATTTAGTGGTAAAAAAAATTTTAAACCATCAAATAAACATGGACAAGAATCATCTAGTCGTATTGATGTAGATGATGATGGTCTTGGTGAAGGCGATAGTGCCGAAGTTCCTGAAGCAGCTTTTCGATCTGTCAGTGATACAAATGCCGAAGATGAATATGGTGCCAAGGATTATACAAAAGAATTAACGTTAAAAGATGATTATTCGGTTCGACCATTGTGGGTGGCACCTGATGGTAATATTTTTCTGGAAACATTTTCACCATTGTATAAACAAGCTCAAGATTTTCTCATCACTATTTCTGAACCGGTTTCTCGACCGGAAAATATTCATCAATACAAATTGACTGCTTATTCATTATATGCTGCTGTTTCTGTTGGATTGAATACAGATGAAATCATACAATATTTAAGTCGATTAAGTAAAACATCAATCCCTGATAGTATCGTTGAATTCATCAAGGTAATTTCATTTGACTGTAAAAGCTTTGCATCATTAACCAATTTTGATTTTTAGCTTTGTACTTTTAGCTATGGAAAAGTAAAATTGGTACTCAAACATAATCGTTATTTTGTTGAATCAACATTTCCTGATGTGATACAGAAATTGATCAAAGATCCAATCATTGCTAAATGTCGTATTCGACGTGAAGATGGTGATAATCTAATAACCGGCACTATTACGAATAAAGGTAAATTTGCCGGCGAAAATAATAAAGATGAAAATGATTCTGATAAAGTTCAAAGTGATGCAAACAAAAGCAAACCGGAAAATATACCTGAAGAATTGTTTAATTTTTATGAAAAAATGGAACGTGACGATGATGAACCAGAAGACATACAAACATTATCATTTGAAGTGAATCAAGCAGAAATTGAGACTATACAGAAACGTTGTATTCAATTAGAATATCCATTATTGGCTGAATATGATTTTAAAAATGATACACAAAATCGAGATATTAATATTGATCTTAAACCGAATGCTGTTCTTCGTCCATATCAGGAGAAATCATTACGAAAAATGTTTGGTAATGGTCGTGCACGTTCTGGTGTGATCGTATTACCATGTGGTGCCGGTAAATCATTGACCGGTGTTACAGCCGCATGTACTATTCGTAAACGATGCTTAGTATTATGTAATTCATCTGTTTCCGTTGAACAATGGCGTATGCAGTTTAAATTATGGTCAACAGCCGATGATAGTATGATTTGTCGATTTACATCGGATGCTAAAGATAAACCGATTGGTAGTGGAATATTGGTCACTACATATACGATGATTACTCATATACAAAAACGTTCATGGGAAGCAGATCAAGTAATGCGATGGGTGAAAGATCAAGAATGGGGCCTAATGTTATTGGATGAAGTACATACAATTCCGGCCAGAATGTTTCGTCGTGTGTTGACCATTGTACAGGCTCATTGTAAACTAGGATTGACAGCCACATTGGTACGTGAAGATGATAAAATTGCTGATCTTAATTTTTTGATTGGCCCTAAATTATATGAAGCAAATTGGTTAGAATTACAATCGGCTGGATATATTGCTCGTGTACAATGTGCCGAAGTTTGGTGTCCAATGCATCCAGAATTTTATCGTGAATATTTGGCTGCCAAATCCATGAAGAAAATGTTATTTTATGTAATGAATCCGAATAAATTTCGTGTCTGCCAATTTCTAATCAAATATCATGAAAAGCGAAATGACAAGATCATCGTCTTTTCCGATAATATCTTTGCATTGGTCAACTATGCTAAAAAACTTGGCCGTCCATATATTTTTGGGCCAACATCACAAGGTGAACGTTTACAGATTTTACAGAATTTTCAATTCAATCCTAAATTGAATACAATATTCGTATCGAAAATTGCTGATACATCATTTGATTTACCTGAAGCAAATGTTCTCATACAAATATCATCACATGGTGGTTCACGACGACAAGAAGCACAACGTTTGGGTCGTATTTTGCGTGCGAAAAAAGGTGCCGTCACTGAAGAATATAATGCTTATTTCTATTCACTTGTATCACAAGATACGCTTGAAATGCAATATTCACGTAAACGACAACGATTTTTAGTGAATCAAGGTTACAGTTATAAAGTGATTACAACGATCAAAGGAATAGATGAAGAAGAATTATTCTATACGAATAAAGATGAACAAATGCAATTATTACAACAGGTATTACAAGCTAATGATAATGATGGTGAATTGGAAAAGATATCGATAATGGATTCAGCCGAAATTAAATCTTCACAACAAAATCGACAATCATTTGTAACGAAAAAAGCTGGTAATATTAATTCATTATCGGGTGCCGATGATAATGTTTATATGGAATTTAAATCGAAAAAATCTTCCGATTATAAACATCCATTGTTTAAGAAATTTAGAAAATAAAAAAAATAATGATGATGATGATGATTAAAATTCATTTCAATTTGTAATTGATAATAATTTTTTCATTTTTGTGGATGTCAATTTATTATATATAATACGGTGATTAAGTTTATTAATTATTACAAACGATTATTGATCGATTGATTTTTTTTAATAATAATAATAATTTCAGAAATAAAAGATTACGGTGCTGCTTTGTGTTCGAGATCAATCAACGTGTTATTGTATGTGTGTGGGTGTGTGTGCGTGTATGTATCCGGAAGAGAGAATTTAATCATTTTGGAAAAAGTAAAATATTTATTTATTACATTCAATAATCTGCTGGCAAAAAAAAAGAACTGTAAATTAATTATTTCAGTCAGATGTTTAAATATTGTTTATATTATATTAGATATAATTTGAATATGATGATGGATTAGTTTAATTTGAAATGAAATTAGCTAATTTTTTTCATATTTTAAAAATCAAAAAAAAAGGAAGAAACGGCGTGTGTAATTTGTTTGTGTTTATGCGTGTGTGTGTGTGTGTGTGTGTGTGACAAAAAAAAATGTGGAATTCAAGTTTTTTTTTTGCACTTCAACATCAATTTGTTTTCATATTATATTATTATTATTATTGTAGGCAATGAAATAATTTATCAATGATAAACACAAGAAAAAAAAGAATGAGAAACAAAATAACAACAATGATAAACAACAATCAAATATATAGTACCAAACGGAAAAAAATTGGAGAAAAAAAAACAGAAAAGAATTATTACACAAATCACAACATTTAATAGCTTAATAAATGAATGAATGGAATGATGAAATGATGAGAATGAATTTGTCTAAAAGTAAAATTCAAATGTGTGTAGTATTATTATTAGGTATCAAAGAAAAACGAATGATACCTGAATTATTATTCTTCTCTTTGAAAACAAGAATAATCAACATCGACATATGACATGGAAAAATGATGTCGAATGATGTTAAAGTATGAATGATGGTTAATAATTTATCTATTTACATGTGTATAAATAATGGATCAGGCAAAAAGGAAAAAAAAATTTTACAAACAAACACAAGACAAGATGATAATCGGAAATGTGAATGCAGGGTGGTAATGGTAAAATCATGAATGTATCACAAAAAAAAGAAACGAAATTTTTTTTAGGTGGATAAACTTGTATGTGTGTATGTCAGTGAGAATGGTTGTGTATTAAAACATCGAAACATCAATCATTGAAATTTTCTAAAATAAAAACCAAAATTTAATGTCACTGTATTATTGAAAGAGTGCTTGATGCTGGAATGGACAATTTATGAATGGTGGGATTCTATTTATTTTTTTTTTATTGTATGTTTGTAACATTTTGACTGTCTGTCTGAATAAAAAATATTCAATATAACCATGATGAGAATAATTATTAAATAAATTAATATATAATGCACACAAACACAATTACACACACACACATACACAACATGAACAAATCATTGGAATTTTTTGTTGTTGTTGTTTCATTTTGTATATAGGGATATTGGATTTAGTGTATAATATATAATCGGTATATATGATATGTAACAAGTTAATGAATTCTGTCGTGTTTGTCTGTCACCGGTGTTATTTAATTATCTTGAATGAGAAAATCAATTTTTTTTTCTTCAATGGATTTCAAGTGATTGATTCGACGAACGACTATAATTCGAGAAGGTTCGATTCATCATCAAAGATCTTTTTTTTTAATTTGGAATTTTTTTCCTGTTTGTCCAATGTTTTTTTTGGGCACTTTGAAATATAACGGTGCTGATGATGATGATGATGATGATGATGGTGGTGGTTTGATGTAATTTGGTGCTAGTGATAAAATTAAATAATGATGATTTCAAATTCAAGAAGAGAAGAAAATGAAAAAAAGGTACACAAATGCACACACACACACACACAAACAACATTGGAAATTATTTGGAATAAATAAGCATTAGAAGAAAAAGCACAATAATCATCATTCGTTGATAAAATGGGTTTTTTAAGAGGAAACATTTTTGACATTAGAAAGAGCAAGAGAGAGAGAGAGAGAGAGGATCACGTAAAAAAGAACCAAACGAAGGAAAAATCAATTTGGAGGTCAAAGGTTAAGGCACAGAACAGAATTCAGACAGATTTTGGTTTTGTTTTGTTTTTTTTGGCAACAGACAGTTTTTCTTCATCATCATATAATTGACCAATAATTTTTTTATCAAATTAATCAATCGATTAATAGATCGATTATGGATTAGTGATCATAGTTTGAATAAACTTTTCATCGTATTCATTATTGTACCAGCTGCTTGTCCAGGTTGATTAGCTTGATTGCCCAGCATAGGATTATATGCAGACTGTTGTTGCTGTTGTGGATTTGGATGTTGTGGTTGACCAAAATTCATTTGTGTTTGTTGTGATGGTTGCTGATGCTGTTGTTGTGGTTGTTGTTGTCCACCAATCATTGTATTTTGCTGCATTGTAGCTACTGTTGATTGTGGTTGATGGTGACCCATCATTGGTTGATGTGGTTGATTTGGATGTGCAAATGGTCCACGTGCACCTAAAGGTGTTGTCGCTTCTTCCAGTATCTTTTTACCCGATGCAAATAAACTGCCCAACATACCCGTTGATTGTTGTTGTTGATGGTGTTGATTTGGCAACGGTAATTGACCCGGTTGACCAGTACCCATCGGTCCACCTGGTCCTAAACCAGTTTGATTAACCATCTGTTGACCGAATCTTGGTGTAGTTGACATATTTAGATCCAAACTATTTGGTCTTTGTTTATTGCCTAGGTTGGTTCCAGGACCTTGAAACATTGGATTGTATGGCCCTTGTTGTCCTGGTGCCTGATGCACGCCTGTCACGTTGACCATGGGATTTTGTTGTCTCATTACGCGGCCCATCATTGATTGATTGGCTTGTAATGAAGCATTTTGCTGTTGTTGCGTTAATATCTGCTGTTGGGTAGTTAAATGAGGTTGTTGTTGGAATACACCTTGTTGACCTTGGCCCTGGAACATTTGTTGCTGTTGTTGATTGACGCCTTGACCAGTTGTGACCAATGGTTGTGTTCCGATTTGTTGATGATATTGGGTTGTTTGTTGTTGCATTGTTGATTGTGGTAAATGGGACTGCTGTTGCATTAACATTTGCTGCTGTGATAATCCCTGTGGCTGTTGTGTTGCTTGCATTGTATTTTGTAGTAAACCACCGGTTGTCTGGCCCGTATTGCTGAAATTTTGTGTTCCGGTCTGATTGAATGGCTGTTGTTGGTGGGATTGTAGTTGTTGTTGAAGGCCTTGCTGGAATTGTTGTTGTTGTTGGGAAGCAGTGCCTGGTTGTAGTACTTGCATTTGTCCTAATTGACCCTGGCCCATTCCACCAGTTGATATCAGTTGACCATGTGCCATGGTGGCCATAGCATTGTTTGTATTCATTTGACGGGTTGTTTGTAACTGTCCTGGTACCATTTGCGTACCTGACATCATCTTTACCTATATTTATTGATTGTGAAGAAAAATAAATGAAAAAAAAATATTAAATTGAATGAAAAACATAAAATTTATATATGTTGGTGTATGTGTGTGTATGTGTATCATTTAAAATCTGACGTGCGAGAACCAAAAAAAAAATCGGTGTCTCATTTTATTTTATTAATTAATTAATATTGTTTTTTAGTGAATTGATTAATTAGAAAAAAGTGTAGAAATGAATTTGGAAAAGTGAACGAAATTTTGTTTTTGAAAGAGACAGAGGAAGCAGAGCAATAAGGAAATGTGATTTTTAGATCAGAAATAGAGATATAGATTAATAATGAGATAGATTAGAAACATTTTTTGGCAATTGGTATTTTGGAGCGATAGATTTTCATTTTTTTTTCAATGATTATCAAGGTTTTAAATGGATTTATGTTTTTTTTTTGCTGCTTGAAAATTGCAGGAATTTCAGGAATTGCAATAATTTGATTGATTCGTGATGATTGGTGCTTATAGTAGTGATGTGAACACATATAGACACTGCAAACATTGAATTCATGATATTGCTGATGACCATGATATATGTATATAATTATAATAAAATAAAGTGAAAAATGAATATTCCATGGTGAAAATTTTGTTGAAGT
Source organism: Dermatophagoides farinae (assembly GCF_024713945.1). Taxonomy (NCBI): domain Eukaryota; kingdom Metazoa; phylum Arthropoda; class Arachnida; order Sarcoptiformes; family Pyroglyphidae; genus Dermatophagoides; species Dermatophagoides farinae. The sequence goes on from NC_134678.1 coordinate 6,458,014, forward strand.
TATCATGTTGATATGATGATCATTTTTTCTTCGTACGTGATTTCATTTCATATAATAAATTCGAATGAAAAACTATTTTCTAGCTATAATCTATATGATAACTACAAATATTTTGTTTTTCTTCAACCGTCTTGACTACCAAAAACTAATTAATCAATCAATCAAGACAATAATTAATCCAAGAGACAGATAAATGCAATTCTAATATTTATGAATAAAAATGATAAAATCTAAATGATAAATGAACAAAAGTATAAAAAATTATAAATCAATTAACATTCATTTTACATTAAATAATCATTGTCATCATCATCATCATCATTATTATCACGAAAAAGCAAACCTATTGGTGATTGACTAAAGTCACATCAAACTATCAAATGCTATGTTTGGATGCTGCTTGCTGTGATTCAGGTGCATGAATTAACCATTGTAGGTGTGATTTGCATCTAGTTTGAATCGAATGATAAGCTTAATCTAGATTATGCTAGATTTTTAGGCAATACACTAAATTGAGGGATAAGAAAGAAAAAAGAAAATTTCACTTTTTCCGAAGTGGAAAAAAATTTTCTTCTTTTTTTGCTTGATTTTTTTTTTGGAAAAAAAATTTGATTTGAGAAACCAATTTCCAATGATTGCTCCGCTCCCCCACCTTTGACGCGACTCACATGACGCACGTTTGTTGTTTGGTCAACTGGTCCAGCATCAGCAAGAAAATTCGATGGTACTAAGCCACGCATTCCGTTTGCTTCGCCAATATAGAATCCATCTTCATCCATATCACCATAAACGTAGATTATATCGCCAGTTCTGAATGCCAATTCCGTCTAGATTTTGTTGTTGTTGTTCGGTTGATCGGAATATTCATATTTACAAAAAGAAACAATTTTGTTCCAATTTGTTGATGCACATAAGACACACACACATACGCACAATTGATGATGAGAGAGATCAATTCTATATTTAACACGAATTTCGACTACAAAAAATATAATCATATAACTTACCTCAGTATCGAAATTTGGTGATAATTCTTGTGGATCATAATCATAAAGAGCAATCATTTTTCTTATAGACAAATGTGATAATGGATCATTAGGATTGTTTCGAAATCTTGGGTCATTTTCAACATCATATTGGACTTCGGATACCATATTACATGGTACATAACCGATTCTACCATTACATTCACCACGATAAAAACCATCGGCATCTTTATCGCCATAAATCTAAAAAATGAAAGAATTGTTTTTTTAAACATTTATCAAATTTATGAATAAAAACAACAAACCTTGATTAGTTGACCTTCTTGAAATGGTAATTCTTCTTCGGCAGCATCCGGATTAGGTGACATTGTCATTGGATCATAATCGAATAATGCAACAAACCAACGTACACCATGTTCACGATCACGTTGATTTGGTTGTCGTCGGTGTGTTAGTTGATTATAAGGACCTAGATTTGATCTTTCATATTCACTAAGTACTCTTGTTCGTTGTGGCGGCATTGGTGATACACCGGTACGTTTTCCACCATAAATACGTTGTTTCATTGATTGATCAAATTCTTCTTCCGAATAGCTTTCCATTGGCTGTACACTTTCACTTGGTGTTTCTTTTGTAATCTCAATAGCCGGTATAGTCATACGTGCCATATTATCATTCATATGTAATGAGGATGTATGAACATTACGATTAGTAGCCATTCTACCAGCTCCAACCATACGATTAACATTGGTTGTTTGTTGTTGTTGTTGTTGTTGTTGTCGATTGGTCAACATTCGATGTCTCATATCATATTGAGTGTTCTGTTGTCAATAATAAATAAAATTCAAATTAATAATCAAAACTGAAAATAATTTGGGACTCTTTAAAAAGCCAAATAGCACATTAATGGTGATTGATTTTGACATTTAGAATTTGGAAACACAAAAAACAGTGTGCGATTTTGTTGGGAAAATGATTCATCTGGTTGATTTACGTGACAAATTTGATGATGTTAATGAAAAAAGCTTCGAAAGAATGCAAAATAAATTATCAATAAATCGGAAAAGGCAAATTGATTGGCTTGATGGTTAATTGGTGATTTATAACAAATGGATAGACGGATGACACAGTGGTATTATATGTGTGTATGTGATATAATTTGGAACAGCTTGAATTGCATAAAAAAGGGAAGACACTTTTTTTAGGACTAATTTAAATTGTCTACCTGATTCGTATAGATTTGTTTCTGTTGCTCTTGTGGCTGTAGCTGTTGTTGTGGTGATTGTTGTGGTTGTGGTTGTGGTTGTGGCTGAGATTGTGATTGAGAAACTAGATTCTCAAATTCTTTGCTATGTCTAGCAACCATTTGCATTAAACGATTCAAATCGGTATCAGATTCAGAATCCGAATGATTCATCAATATCTGTGTCTAAAGAAGTTTAAGTTTTGAATTTGATTATTCGATTAACACCCAATAATGATAATGATGACAATTTTTTTTCAAATCTCATAAATTTTTTACGAAATTTAGTACAAATTTTTTGAATGATGAATTTCTATTCAATTGAGAAAAAATAGATTAATTAACAATTCAGCTCACCTTTTTCAATTGTTGAGTAGTATTGGCCATTAATTGTAATTTAAGTAGATCATCTGGTATTTGGCAAGGCATTGAATCTTGTGACAGATTCTCACCGGATTTTGTTCGTACAGTAATCAATTTTTTATGTAAATGTTCCAACGAAGCAATATCCAATAATGCATGATCACCTAATAATAATAATTTGATTTAAAATTTATACTGCATAAATAAATATATTTCATATTCATATAAATACCGGTAGGACTATCAATTTCTGCTAGTTTTTTATGTCCGGCAAAAACAGCGTAACCGGTCACAGGACAATTATTCGATGTACCAAATTGATTCAATGTGATTGGAAGCCATGTGACCAGAAGTGTACCTTCTTGTGGTCCAGCTTCAACTTGAATGTCGACAGGTGGATCTGGAAGACCTGTTTTTTTTGTATCAAAAATATTATGAATTTCAATGAATCAATTATCAACACTTACTTTTGGGTAAAGTTCGAAAATCAACAAATGTGGTTAACATTTCTAATTTTTTTGGATTCTTTTCATCGCTACATAATAATTTTCCAGGTTTGGCACGAACGGAAACACGATATAAGGTATTTGCTGATAGGCCAACAATTAAATGCTTAAAGACACTTGGCTTTACTGTTCGAACTTCAACACTATTAACGGCAACTACATGATAAAAATTTGAATTACACGGTATCCAAGATATGAGTGCTGAATCTGATGTAATATTTGATGCTTTCACACAACACGGAGCAAACGGTATATCTAGATTTAATTTAAGAAGATAATTTCATTATTAGTAATAGTAATTTCATTTGATTTAATGAAACAAACTTTTTCCAATCACTATTGTACAACCCGGATCTTTTGAATGACGACCATTACGATCGATTGCTCGAATACTGATACGATGTGGCTAATGAATAAAAAAAATGAATCATTTGTATTTCAAATAAATTGAAAAAAAACAAATAAAAAATACCATTGATGAATCAACGCCTTCAACAAGGGCTTTAGTTCTATCACCGGATGGTATGGTGGCTTTTAATACTCCATCAACATATATCTGATAATGATCGATCATTGTACGAGGACATTCAGGGTGTAGCCACCCTATAAGAACACTTTTGTGTAGTTGACGTTCAACAATCAACCTTTGTGGAGGTGGAACTATATAAAAAAAAAAATATAAATTTTCAATCAAGTAATTTTTTTCGATAAAAATTTCTTCATACCTGTCGTTTTGGCAGCTTCTTGTTCAGCTCTTTCAGGCTCGGAAACATCTTCATCAATTTCGGTGGCATCTTCCAGATCAATATAATCATTAATACGATGAAAATCATCTGATTAAAATAAGTAAAAATAAATAAAAGTCCAAAACATTGTTATTGATAAAATACCTGGAGCAAGAAGATGTTGAAAACTTGTATGACCAATTTGTTCGCTCAAAATGGCATCATAAAATTCCGGTGGAAAACTAGCCGTATCGGATTCGGCATCTTTATTATGGCCATATAAAACACGTGCTTGAAATTCAAACAAATCATCACCGGTTAATTTTTCGATAAAATTCGATGGAACCAAACCACGGCGACCATCTAATAATTCTCCATAATAATACCCGTCTTCATCAATATTACCGAATATGAGAATAAAATCTCCGGCTAATAATGTTACTTCAGTTTCAGGATTATCATTTGGTGAATTTTTATATGGATCATAATTATATTTGGCCATAAAAACTTTACATCGACCACGATTTGGCAGTTCAATACTATCGACAATCTCTTCAGCTTCTTTAAGTTCATCAATCTGAGCAGTATAAGAAGATTCGGTCATTGGTAACACACGTTGACCAGTTGCCGTAGTTGTTGTAGCAACAGCAGCCGATGATGAACTAATACGATTTATTATTGTCGATGAAGGAAAAATAACAGGATTGTTACTTGACGATGTATTTATCAATGGATTGGACGATTTACTGATGATATAATGTTGATCATTCAATATGCTTGTCTTTGGCAATTGTGTCGCAGCATATGAAGGCAATGATGATGATAGTAATTGACCGCCACTAATCTCTTCACCATGAACACTTGTTGTTGAAACATTTTTTAATTTTTTATCCAATTCAGCTAGAATTTTATTGTCACGTTCTAATTTTTCCATTAATAAATCTAGATCTTTACTTGATACATTTGATGTTGTTGATTCTAGAAACAAAAAAAATTTTTTATAATCCAAACGAAATATTATCGAAACTTACTTTGTTTTTCATTTATATTTAATTTTTTATCCGTCATCATCGAATAATTATCCATTTTTGTTTTCATTGTAAACAGATGTGCTGTTGATTTATTGAACGATGGCTGCTGTTGTTGTTCCTGAGCATCTAGATTGGCTAGTATTTTTTTATGATGATGATGATGATCAACATTATTAGATAGATGTTTACGTTGACCAATGCTACTTGAAGAACGGTTAATTACAGTTGCCAATTTATCTTCAATTCGTTTGAGCTCTGTCGAAATGTTCGATGCATTCGAACTGCTGGCTTTTTGGGATTTTTCTAATCCAAAAATCAAATTGAACAAAAAAAAATTAATTTATTTAAAAAAAATCACATCACAAATATAGATACTGACCATTTTGAAAACAAAATTCATCATCATCATCATCATCATTGTCATTACGATGACCTATATGATCAGCGGTGGTGGTGGTGTTGAGAACACTTTGATAATCTTGTTGATATTTCCATTCATTTATCTCATTTGTTGATGAAGGCAATCGATTTGATGACAGATGTTGCTGTTGTTGTTGTGAACTATGACGAACAATTGATTTTTTATTATCATCAATATCGATTGATAATGGTGGATGTTTACTATGTTTATTTGTATTAACTAGATTAATACGTTCATGATGATGATGTTGATTACTACTATTATCATTATTATTATTCGTATCCAATAATAATGGTGGTGGTGGCGGTGTTGATGATGATGTATGTCCAATTCTTGACGATCTATTCGATACTGAACGTAATTGATTGTCCAGTTCTGCCAATATTCTATCATCTTGTTCTAATTTCGATATTATGGTATTCATATCTCAAATACTCACAACAACAACAACAAATGAATGAACGAATGAATGAATGAAGAGAAAAAAAATAAGAAAATTAAATGGAAAACAAAATCCAGTGCAAAAAATTTTTGTCGTTGTCGTTATTATTTTCTTGTATTCTGTTCCGTTTGTTATTAGTAGTTTTTTTTAATTTTTTTCCATCCAATTACTATTTCCGGTGTGTTTGTCCTATTTATTCATCATTTATAATTATGATGATGATGATGATGATGATGAATCTGTGTAATTGATGATCATCAAATTAATTGATGATAATCATAATAGAACAAAAAAGAAAAAAAAATGATTTTCAATGATAATAACCAAACAAATTATTATAATAATCAATAACAATTGTTTATATTCAATTAGTCGATATGATTGATATTTGGATAAATGAATGAACAAATCAATTTCATAATTAGCTATAGAATAATCTATACTAGGATCATTTATCATGCAATAATAATTGAGCTCGCACACAAAAATTTGTTTGATTAAAAAAAATGAAAATGAAAATAAAAAAAAACAACCCCTGAAATGTTGGCTTCCACTCATTGCATTTTTTTTTTTGCTTTCATTTCATTAACGATGATGATCATGATCGTGTGTGTGTATGTGTATGTGATTGTATGACGGTTTAATAAACTTTAATCAAAAAAACTAGCTGAAAAAAAGAGAAAAAAATTGAAATTTTATTGATGAATTGTCCGCAGCAATTTTTTTTTCTTGTTAAAATGTTGTAAAAATGCCATTCTATGTTTATTTCAACTTTTTTTTCATATATTTAACATTTGAAAATATACCTGAAAAAAACTAGAATATTCTCTAATCATATCTAAAGTAAAATTCATTTTTTTCATTCACTTTTTTTTCGTTTTGAATATATAATCAACGAAAAGAATGAGAATTTGACAATGACGACGACGACGACGACGACGACGACGACGACAACGACAACGACAACGACAACGACAACAATTTTGCTGCTGATCATCATCATAATCATCATCAATGATAATCATTTCCCAGTTGATGAATAAATAAACATTGTCGTCGACGACAATAAGTTTAAGTCAAGTTTAGTTGATTGTATATTATTTGGTCTGTTTGTACCCATTATGTAGCCACTATAGTATATAAATACCATTCATGCGTACCACTGGCCAAAAAAAATAACCTTTTTTTTGTCGTTTGTTCTGGGTATAGTATAGAAGGTATAGTACCGATAAGTTAACCCTTGACAAAAAAAAACATGGGAATGAATACGATTTTTTTTAAATACAGACAAAATATATTCCACGATTTTTCTCATATCAGAACATAACGAAACAGAATTCACTCACAATAATAATATTATATTATTATTATTCACATCGAATGATATATATGATTATATCGCTATGCCCCTGCCGACAAAGCATACGCCCGATTCTACATATACCGGGATATAAAAGCAAGCCTATAACATTACAGTGCTGGTGTCTAGACCACAAGATATTCAACAAAAAAAAAAACATATACACACACAGTGTCGATGGCTATATATATATTAAAAATCTAAATTAAAATGGATCCATATATTCTGTGTGTATATCTGTATGTATTGTTCAATATCGTCCGTCATTCTTCTTTTTTCGTTAAGTAATAATAATAATAATAATAAGTAGCGGACAAACTATCAAATACATAGCAAGTCGGTATTCGTGTGTGTGTGTGCATGTGTCAATGTCGGTATTCGTTATTCGGGTATATATTGGGAGCCTAAAATAGAGCATATGAACAACTCAACATTACAACCATACACACACACACTGGTATAAACATGAGAAATAATTTTGGATTCCATGTTTTCGACTTCGATCTTTGAATAGTTGCTGTGTCTTCAAACGACAGAATATTCGGCTAGAAGAAAACAAAAAAATTCGTACACTTTATATTTTGGAACTTGGTAGTCATTTGTACGGTACGTTCGTTCAGATATTTCGGTACAGTTGACGATGGTCGGGTAAAAAAAAAAATATAATTTTTTTTCTGGTGAACCGAATACTCACACACACACACAGCACATCAATATCAACCATCACACACATAGAATATACACGGATAACGTGCAACAACAACAACAACAACAATTAGTGTATAATACACACACACACACACACACACACACATACAATGAAGTTCCAATGAAGGAAGAAATAAAATATATAAAAAACCAACCAAACCAAACTAAAATGTAAATGGAAAAATAATATTATTGAATGGTGAATAACAAATGACAGGCAAACGAATCAAACTAATAAGAAAAATATAAAAAAAAATCTAGAAATACGTCAACCATTTGCTATTTGGATTGACGATGATGATGATGATGGGAAAAGATTCTTGGATAGAAAAAATTTTTTTTCTGGATTCTATATTCTGGATCTTTTTTTTTCATTCAATGAAATCAATAAAATTGAATTGACATCACACAAATACATAAATCGTGGTTAAAAAATTGTCGTTTTTTTTTGTAAAAATTTATTTAGTTTGAAAATTAAATTTTAAATTTCAATCAATTCAGATTTTTTTTCTCGCACTCTCTCTCTTTCTATTTTGGTTTACGATTGACAAACAGTGGTAACACACTCTACTCTAGTAAGCGGTGAATAATGAAAAATTCATTAGAATAAATGAAATTCTATTCGAAACGAATAAATCCAAAGTATTACTGTATTTAGATTTCCAATAAAAATGGTCATCATCACCATTTTAATTTGTTTCAATTTTCGGTTTAGTTACATTTGTACACACATGCACACACACACACATACAAGCTTCTTTCTGGTTGCACTGTAAAAGTTTTCGTATCGTTTTTTCTGCGGAATTGAATCCGATTTTTTTTTTGAAAACTGAGTATCAGAAAACAAAAATTGAAACAAAATGAAAAAAAAACACACAAGAAATTCATCTGTTTATCGATTCATAATTTTCACTATTCGTCACATTTTCCAGATGTTCATGTTCATTACATTTTTTTTGTACGTATGAAACATAAAAAAAGAAAAAAAAACTAACCACAAAAAAGACCAAAGCTTTAATAACAACAGGGTAAAAAAAACCCCAGAATTTTCATAATCATTACACCATTTTGGATTGGAACGTATTTTCCAGTTTTTCAGTCAAACAACTACAACAACAACAACAAAATTATTTGGTTATATTCTGACGTTTTACAAATAAAAGCAAACATACAATTTACCAACAGACATTCTGTGTAATTTCACTTGTACATTTTCCGCGTTTTTTTTTCTCTCTTTGTGTTTGTGTTTGTGTGTATGTTAAATCTGAACGCATTATGATAAATTATTATTTTGTAACTGATTTTTTTAGCTTGGATTTCTTTTTTTTTTTGTTGCTATTACAATAATAATAAATCGATCAAAAAAAAAGAAAAGAAAAAATCTAATTTGATATGTAAATCATTTTTTTTTGTAAAATTAAAATATTATATTATTTCTGCAATTAATCATAAAAATGGCAACTGATACGATGAAAATATTCCATATTCATAATTTTCGAATACATGATTGATCGATGAAATTTGAGCTGATTAATTCAAAACAAAAAGGTCAAACCAAATTGTGGATCATCAAAAGATTATATTTATCGATTTATTGATTGTGGAACGAGAAAAAAATAAACATTTATCTAAAATCTATAATCTAGATATATTTCGGTTTCGAAAATAAGTCATATTGATTGGAATCATCATCATCATCAACAATGTTTATTGTGTTTGATATCGATATAATCGATTATTATATTTGGGAAAGAAAAAATCTAAAATACCTTGTGTGTGTATGTGTGTTCGATATATAACTGTTTTTCGAATCTTTTGGTATGTGATATCTGATTGAAATATGAGTTTTATGGTTTATTTATCAATTATTAATCAATAACAAATATATTTATTTGATTATTATTATATATATGACAATCGACTGTTTCGCAATTTTTCCATTGTATCGGCGTTTTTTTTGCCTCTCTCTCTCATTGATACCAAACAAACCCATTGATAACAATCGGTGAAATTAATATACCAGAAAAAATACAATAATTACAAACAATCAAAAAAAAAACTTACCTATTCAAAGTTATTCGGCGGATATTGATGGTGATTCGTGTCGAATCTTTCATCGATAAATTTACAGTGATGATTTCCCATATAAAAAAAATTCAAACTTTTTTTTCAAAAAAAAAGAAAAATCTCGAATTCAGTTATTTATTGCAATTATTTGATGATCTTGATCAAATTAAATATTAATAATGGCAATCTTTCATCACTGCCACCATCACTTTGATTCATTTTTTTTCAAATAAATTATTTTTTTTTTTATTTATTAATGAACTAAGGCAAACAAGACACACTCAGAACAAACACAAACACAAAAAACACACATTATGATAATGAATTAAAAATTGATCGGTGAGCAATCATCTTTTTTTTCAAAACAAACAAACAAAAAAACTTTCATTTTTTTCCAATACGGACAGACGACACACTTCCGGTTGTCAGCTGTTCGTATTGATGTTTAGCGACAACAACGACGATGATGATGATAATCGTAATGATTCGTTTTCATTGTAAAACATGATTCTATAATTTATTTAATTTTTCGACAAATCGACAAATCAAATTTGATGATCGAATGTTTATCGAATAATGATAATTGTGTTCGATAATTTTTTGAGAAAAAACAAAAAATCTTTTTGTTGACAAATGTTCAAAAATAACTGTCGATCAAATGAATTCGAAAAAATTAATTTCAATTCATTCATAAATGTCGTCATCAATCAATTTATAAAAAATGATGATGATGATATGATGATGATTGATGGATATAATTGATACACGTGTTATAAAATTATTCAATTCATTCATTCACCATTTATGCATTGAATTTTTTTTTTTGTTGTCAATTTCTAATGTAATTCATTTTTACATTAATCATTTTTCATGCTAAAACAATGATGATGATGATGATGACCTAGAATAGGCCTAAAGGTTTGAATCGATGATGATGATGATGATGATGACGATGAAAACAGAAAAAAAACCGTCAAACTAAACATTCATGATTATATAATAATCACCATATTTAAAAATCATCACCATCAGAACTAGCATTTAGTCACTAAGAGAAAAAAAAATGGACAAGACGATGATGATGATGATGGTGGTGGTGGTAGTATTGTTGATGTTTGTTGATGATGATGATGATGATGATGAGGATCAAAAAGACAAAATCACCGAAAAAACAACAGCAGCAAAAAAAATACCGAGTTGAGCTCAAAAAAAAAAAAACTCAAAGCCGAACTCGAACAATCCAGGAACGTGAGTACAACAACAACAACAACGTCGAACGACGACGACGACGACAACAACAACAACAATCAATAGCGATACGTCCTGGTTTTTATTCACATACAAATAAAAAGGATCTCCTTCATTTTTATCGTTTGAACTGAATTCTATCTCTTATCGTTTCGTTTCGTTTCGTTTTTTTTTTTGTATATACATTATTTACTCGTTTTTTGTCGTTGTCGTCGTTTTTCAACCAACTTCTACTACCGTTTCATTTTTTTTTTGTTTTTACAATACGCACACACACACACACACACACATACATTATATATGGTATTCGCCCTAAAAAAAACTAAATTTCCTTATACCAAAAAATAACGCTAGGGTCACAGATAAATAAGAGTAGCATAATATTGTATACAATCAAATAATATTCTATGGCCACCGTTCCTGAAAAATCGTCTTGATTCTTTTGAGCTATATGCTGCGTTCTGTATATGAACAATACTCACCATTTTTTTTGTCTCCAACGGAAATTGTATTTTCCGTAACCCCCTGCCCCTTCCCCCCAAAAAAAAAACAAAATCTTTTACTATTTGAAATTGAATATGAATAGCTTGATTGGTCACGTTAATTGTGGCCATCATTTTCATACCAGTGGCTAGATTCTTTTTTTCCCCTGAAATTCTGTATATATATTCTGTTATATACAAATTTCCAGTGAATAGATCAATAATAAATATTTTTACGAGAAAAAACCGTTACTTCAAAATTCTACTACTACTAGGTTTGTCGATTTGCTCACAGTCAATCGACCTAAATATATTCCAAATTCTAATGGTTATAGAAACAAACAACGATAGAATACAATGGCCCGATTTTATGGCTATAAATGAAACCACCATGTTTATTATATATAAAAATTACCTTCCACTTCCTTCACCATTTAATATCTATATAGATGGTCGTCTGTCTGATGAAAAGCTAGAATAAAAAGAGGGGTGATCTTTAGATTTTTTTTTTTTTGGATTCTACCAGAATTGACATCCGTATTCATAGAGACCTCTTTTGATCATGATCCATACTATTTTGTATATGGTGAGGTTGGCGCATTTTTTATCATTCAAAAAAAATATTCATCACTATTTCAACCTATTTGGTTTGCGCTTGTGTTTATTTAATTTTTGGTTCGAATCATCATCTGATATATTGAATGTGATAAATACCGCGAGGTTTATAATATATTCGTTTTATAATAATGTTATTATCAACCCGTGGAACATTAAAAATTATTCGAGATGTATTGGGAAAATTCAATTTATATCAAGCTAGTCAAAAATGTTCAACTACAAATGTTTTATCATATGAAATAATTGAACCAAAATATCCAAAATCACATGTTACTCGATATTTTCCTCCAGATATTCTTTTACCTGATTATGCAAAACATGGCCAACCTAGTAAACATCGTAATTCAGTTTATGTTAAAGACCAAAAAGATATAGAAAAAATATGGAATTCTTGTAAAATTGCTAAAACTATACTAATGACAACCGGCGATCGTCTTAAAATTGGAATGACATGTGAAGATATTGATGACATTGTCTATGATCTTTGTCTTCAACATAAATGTTATCCATCACCATTGAATTATAGCCGATTTCCTAAATGTGTAACCACTTCTGTTAATAATATAGCTGTACATGGAATCCCTGATCAAAGACCATTACAACAAGGTGATATTATCTCCATTGATGTTTCCATCTATCATGATGGATTTCATGGAGATTGTTGTCACACTTTTGCCATTGGAGAATGTGATCAACAAGCTAAACATCTTGTAAGCAACTATTTCAATGCTTTTTTTGCAGATTTTAATTTATTTATTCCAATATAGATGAATGTTGCCGAATTATGTCTATACGAAGCGATCAAAATTTGCCGCGATGGTCAGCTAATATCTACCATTGGAAAAACAATCGAAAATATTGCACGAAAATATGAAATGGATGTTGTTCGAGAATTTTGCGGACATGGTGTTGGCCAAGATTTGCATGAAAATCCACAGATACTTCATTATGATCATGAATCGAATGAAATGATGCTCGAAAATATGGTGTTTACAATCGAACCAATCATATTGGAAACACCTGGCAATGTTGTTATGTTTGATGATGGATGGACTGTTGCCAGCGAAAATGATTGCAGATCAGCACAATTTGAACATACAATTTGGATTCGAAAACAGGATGCTGTTATATTGACTGAAATATAATTTTTTTTTTATAATAATAATAGGTTATTTATGTTATATCTATCTTATCATCATTGATTAAAAAAAATACAAATTCTATGGAAACCAATGTCAAATTTTTAAGATATATTTTATTTTTTAAGTAAAGTGATGAGATTAATTATCGATTTTTTTTATCGATTTGATTATTTTTTTTCCTATTGATTGATTTTCATTTCGATAATTAAATCAGAATATTTAGCTTTTTCATTTTGTGGTTATTGTTTTAGGAATATTCGTAGAAATAATTACTTTATTATTCGAATGGAAAAAATTTTCCATATAAAACTTGTTGAAATTTGAAACTTTTTTGTTTCGCAGTTGAAAATATGGCTTCGAATATGGAATATTTTTTAGAATCGTTTGCGACAACGTCTTCTACATCATCGTCATCATCGCCATCATCATCATCATCGGCAACAGCTAAAACGGCGAGAAAATTCGAACCAAGATATGTTTCATTTCGACAACAATTTTCAGCATTAGCTATCCGTAATGTGACCATCAAACGACGACAATTTATTAAAACATTAATGGTTAGAGTTGGTCATATTAATAATAAATTACAATTAATAATAATAATAAGATTTTATTATTTTGATTATTTAGCAACTACTTTTTCCATTATTCATTCTAAGTAATATGTTTTTTCAACCACCAAGATTTCAAATAGTCACACAAATTGATGATCCAATCATTGATTCTAAACTTTATTTTCCTCCACTATTGTCCATTTATCGTACATGGTATATAATCAATAATAATGTATTCGACAGGCAAGGATTGGAAAAAATGATCAATACTATTGATAGAATTGCGGTTAGTATAATGGCATACATTTGAATAGAGACAATAAATCAATTTTTATAATCAATAATCAATTTATCCATATTTAGCCAGTAATATTTCAACGGTCAATCACCTATAACACTACATTTCATTCTTATGAACAATTTGAAAAATTTCATGAACAACAATCATTACAGGAAAATTTTCTACTCATTTCATTTGATTCATATAAAAATCGAACTATTGAATATACGATAAGAATGGAAAAACGTTTTTTACCAATTCAACCAATCGGTGGTATAGGTAAGTATAATAGAATGTCTGATTTGTTTATACATTCGATAATAAATAATTATCTAGGTGATTGTGAAGATAAAGGCCTGACAGGAAAACCTGATTGTGAAGGATATAAATTCTATAGTTATGGATTCTGTACAATTCAAGCAATAATTGATACATCAATCACTAAATTCATGGATCGATCATATCGAAGTAATATTGTACCAAATGTTGAAATTGGTGTTTTTCCACAACCATTATCATTTAGCATGAGCAAATATCATATGAAAATGGTAATCAGCTTTATTACATTATCATTCATGCCATTTTTTTCTATTGTTCCGGTAACATTGGTACTTGAAAAAGAGAAACGTATTAAAGAAGCAATGCATTTAATGGGAATGAAAACATTACCATATTGGTTATCATGGACATTTGTTGAAGTTATGTTAAGTGTTTTACCATGTTTACTTACCACAGCTGTATTTGTTATGCTTGGTTTAACAATATTCATGAATCCATTATATTTTTATATAATGTTACAACTATATTCATTATCATTAATACTTATTGGATTTATCGTTAGTGTACCATTTCGGACAACTAAAGTGGCATCAATTGTTAGCTCATTAACTGGTTTCTCTATTCCTTGGCTATTTTATGGTTTAGAATTAATGGCAGTTCCATTCGAAATTGAACGATTGCTATCAATATTCTCTCCATTGGCATTTGCTTATACGATTAAATATTCAATGTTAACTATTGAAAATATTCCATGGTATTCATTCTCACAATATTCACTTGGTTTCGGTATCATTATGATCATAATCGATATTGGCCTTTATTTAGTGATACTAATATTAGCAGATGTTTTTCTTACAAACAAAGAAACATTTCTACTTAATTTTATTCGATTATTCAAAACACCGGTTCGAAGTGAAAAATTGAAAGAACAACAAAAAAAACAAGCACCAACAGTAGTGGATATTGAATCGATTGGTGATGATTTACAAGATAGTAATCTAATTCAAGTTAGGAATGTAACAAAAATTTATGATAAATCATCGATTGCCGTAAATGATTTATCACTGGATATATATGAATCACAGATTACAGCATTATTGGGTCAAAATGGAGCTGGAAAAACTACATTGATAAATATGATTGTTGGTTCAATGCAGCCATCATTTGGCCATATAAGTATCTGTAATCTTAATGTAAACAATGTTTTCAATCTTGCTGATCTTCGAACAAGATTTGGAATCTGCTTTCAAGAGGATATCATATTCGATGAATTGACACCATTGGAACATTTACGATTCTTTGGACGAATCAAAGGAGCTAGCGGTAATCGATTAGAACAGGAAATTCGATTCTTACTATCACAGACTGATTTAATGCCCAAAATGTATCATACTGCAGGTGTATTAAGCGGTGGCCAGAAACGAAAACTATGTACGGCTATTGCATTGGTGGGAGGTTCACAAATAATTGTTCTGGATGAACCAACCAGTGGTGTTGATCCATATTCACGAGAAAAAATGTGGGCATTATTGCGTTCATATAAAAAGAATCGTGTCATCATGCTTAGTACGCATACAATGTATGAAGCTGATGTATTGGCCGATAGAAAAGCTATCGTAGTGAAAGGTTCGATTCGATGTTGTGGTTCATCAATGTTTCTTAAGAATAAATTCGGTGTTGGTTATCATCTTCGTTTGGAAATTGAACCAAAACAAACGGATATTTCGGAGGTTGAAGCAATGATAAGTGAAAAAATATACAACTCAAAATTTGATCGTCAAACACAAAGTGAATTATTGTTTACATTACCAAAAAGTGAAACACAAAATTTTCCCAATTTATTCGAATCAATTGACAAAATGATCGATGATAATAAAGGTATTCTTGGTTATGGCATTAAATTAACAACATTGGAAGATGTTTTTCTGAAAATCTGCTATGAAAATGATGAAATACTAATGGAACAGATGAATGCCAATAAATCGAAAAATCAAAATTTGTTTGATTTTGAAGAAATTCATCAATTAAAATTTAAACAAAATGGTTTCCGAATAATGTGGGAATTTTTCCATATCAAATTGAAAACAATTACAAGAAATTGGCAATTTTTAATGTCGGTTACAATTCAAGCAATGGTAATCGTATGTTTTATGGTGTTTACTTCAAGTCGATTAATGCAACAAATGCCAAAACGTACTGTACTTGATTCCAGTATTTATCCAGATCGATCAGTATTGTATTCAGGTCCTAACATTGAAAAAGAGCTGAAAATTCTATCCAATTGGTTTCGACCTGTCATACCTGTTGATAGTATGTTATTGACCACAATGTTGGGAAAACATTATGCCATCACATTGAATGATACAACTATTGATGATTTAAATTTTATTTTATTATTCAACAAATCCTATCAATATTCATTGCCCATTATACAGAATGCTTTGACCAACATGTTGATACATGGTGATCATTTAAATTATGAAGCACCGGAAAAATTTTTCCAAATTCGAACGGCAAGTTATCCATTGCCCGATAGAAGTAATACGCTTGAAGATGGATTAGATATGTTATTCATTGTTATGTTTGGTATGTCTCTTACTACTTTTCCGGTTAATTTAGCTGCCGAAACGATCAAAGAAAGAGATGTAAGTAAATAATGTAAGAATCAAATGAAATTTATTTATTGGAATTTTTTTTTTCATTACAAATCTCATAGGATAATATAAAAAGTTTTTTGGCTATAAACGGAATGAAAATCATACAATATTGGCTAGTCACTGCATTAGTTGATTCATTAACATTTGGAATGTTTGTGTTCGTCATAATGGCAGCTACATATTTTTATGTACCATTATCATTTTTTGTCAATCCATATGCATTTATATGTGGAATCATATTGATGTTACTATACATACCATGTTCAATAATGACCTGTTATGTTTTTTCACATTTATTCAACAAACGTGAAGTTGCACAAGCATTAATGTCAAATATATCGTCATTGATTGCCGGTTTTATGTACATAATGTCATATGTTATTCGTACATTGTTCAAATCAAACATTTCTTTTCGAATCAATTATTTTATTTGGCCATTTTATATACCGTTTGGAGCATTTCAAAGTTTATCATATGTATCGAAGGAACAAAAAACACAAGATTATCCAAGTTTAAAACCATATTTAATGTGGAATAATAATATTCTTCCAGCATATGTTGCTGTAAGAAGAAATGATAAAATGATTGGGAAAAATTATTGATTTTTTTCAACTCTTTTTTTGTTTTTACTTTTTTCTTATAGATGATTATCCATTTTTTAATCGGAATTGCATTGTTACCATATTTAGATCGAATGAAACGTGAACGAAGAACATGGCGATCGATATTGCTTTGTCGGAAAAGAAAAGATCCAAGAGATGAAGCATCTGTTGCAACCAATCCTGATGATGAAAGACAAATGGATGAAGATGTTTATGATGAAAAATCACGAGCCAAGCAGATAATTGCATCGAAATTTGAAGAAGAAAAACCCCTATTATTAATTCGTAATTTAACCAAAGACTTTAAAGTACAAACAGCAGTGAAACGTTTGAATCTAATAATTGAATCGGGACAAATTTTTGGATTACTTGGACCAAATGGTGCCGGTAAAACTACTGTCATGAAAATTATCGTTAGAGATGAATTGGAAACATCGGGAAAGCTTTATCTTGAAGGTGTACCATTCAAAGATCGTTTGTCATCCAATTTGATGGCTTATTGTCCACAGATTAATCCATTTTGGCCCGAAATTACTTTAATGGAACATTTACGTTTGTATGCGGCTACACGTGGAATACCAGGCAATAGAATCGATGATATATGCAATAAATTAATCAGAGCATTTGGAATTAAAGAATATCAGAATCGAAAATTTAAAAAACTATCTGGTGGAAATAAACGAAAACTATGTTTATTGATATCGATTTTAGCTAATGTTAAATTAACTATGTTGGATGAACCATCCACCGGAATGGATCCAAGTTCAAAAAGATTAATGTGGAATTTAATAATCAAAAAATTC
Source organism: Dermatophagoides farinae (assembly GCF_024713945.1). Taxonomy (NCBI): domain Eukaryota; kingdom Metazoa; phylum Arthropoda; class Arachnida; order Sarcoptiformes; family Pyroglyphidae; genus Dermatophagoides; species Dermatophagoides farinae. Next base: position 6,476,531 of record NC_134678.1, read on the forward strand.
GATCCAAATGGTCCGAATAGTGCCATGTTGACCAGCCATTCAATGGAAGAAATTGAAGCACTATGCACTCGTTTGGCTATCATGGCAAAAGGAAGTCTTAAATGTTTAGGAAATATTCAACATTTGAATAACAAATATGGTAAAGGATATTTTCTGGAAATTAAATGGAAAAAAGGATTCGATTTTGGCCGTATACAATCGGAAATTATTTCTATATTTCCAGATATGCGAATAAATGAACAGAATCCTGAACTAATTAAATTGATTATACCACAAAAAAATGTTAAATCATTGGCCGATTTTTTCAGTACAATGGAAAAATTAGTAAAAGATAATCCTGAAATTGAAGAATATAATCTAAATCAATCATCGATTGAACAGTTATTTATTGAATTTGCTAAAATTCATGAATATATTAATTTGTGATTTTAATTTTTTGAAAAATGAAATTTTTTTTTCTTTGGCAAAATAAAATTCCAAATCTCTAATTTTGTTTTTAGTATAAATAAAATAAAAATTTTGCAAGTTCTTGGACTTTTCGGATAGATGTCGCGTATGTATGCCATATTTATTCTCTTTTTTTTTCGAAGCACATTGTGTTAATAAACACATCGTGATTGAAAATTCTGAAATTTTTTTTTGTTTATCCAAAAAAAAAAAAAAAAAATGGATATAACCAAGCATAATTTTGCACAAAATATCCATAAAATTGATGAACAAATTTCAAATTGTGATTTCATATCCATTGATTGTGAATTCAGTGGCCTGTTTCATAATCAACGTAGAAATAATGAGCTAGATAATTATGAACAAATTTATGTGACTACACGGCAAAATATAAATCAATTTCAAATTTTACAATTTGGACTTTCTTTATTTAAAAAAACAACAGATGAATATAATTTTGATTGTCATTCATATAATTTTTATATTTTTCCATCAAAATGTATCTTTTTATCCGAAGATCAACGTGACCGTTGTTTTTTAAGCCAATCATCATCGTTAACATTTCTGGTTGAAAATGGTTTCGATTTCAATAAAGTGATTCGTGATGGTATCACATACATTCCATTGAATCAATTAGCTACAGTTGAAACAAAAATCAAAGCAAAACTTGAAGAAAATCAAATGAAAACAAATTTTATTGAAATAGAAAAAGATGAGGATAAAAAATTCTTTCAAGAAATCAATGATAAATTGATAAAATTTATGAATAACAATGATCAACAGGAAGAAATATTACCACAATGTAATTCATATTATCGACGAATAATCTATGAAACTGTACGAAAATCATCATTCAATGATTCAATACAAATGTCAACAGGAAAAAACGAGAACAAAGGATCGATAATATTGAAAAAAGGTACACCAAAACCAAAAGATGAACAAGCTAAAGCATTAATGTTTGAAAATGTTGGATTCACATTGATCATAAAATCATTGATCAAACATCAGAAACCATTAATTGGCCATGGCATGTTTTTTGATTTGTTACACATCTACAATATATTCATTGAACCATTACCAGAAAAGTATGATGAATTCAAACAATCGATTAAAAGTTGTTTCAATAATGTTTATGATACGGCTCATATTTCAATGTGTCCAAGTTTGAAGAATTTTTTTCCCACAAATTGGTAAGCAAATAATCACATCTTTCTAAAAACAAATTTAATTAATTAAATTACTCTTTTTTTATATTCCAAATGAAAGCATTAAAAAAAGTATTCGAAACTGTACAAAGTGAACCATTTCTTGAAACGGGATTCTTATTGAAAAATTCTCCATCCGAATATAGTAATGATAATTTTAATCGTTATCATGAAGCTGGATATGATTCCTTTATAACTGGTTGTTGTTTTGTGCAAATGATCCGTTATCTATGTGTCCAAGGATAATTTATCATTAGAAGATTTTTTTAACAATAACAAAATATTGGATAAATTTAGGAATCAAATTTTTATTTATGGAAATTATGATATCAAATTCCTGAATCTTCAAGGCAACGATGAACCATTGAATCGAAATCACATTTTTCATATGAATTTTACAAAAACATTTACACGACATGATTTGAATTTAATATTTGCCGAATTTGGTGGATTGAATCGAATCGTTTTTCTGGATGAAGAATCTGCTTTTTGTATACTAAGAGATGAAGGTAAAACAGCCGAAGTTATTGAAGCACTTATTGTGAATCCTAAAGGATATAAATTCGGTTTTAAGATACAACATTATTCTGAATTTATGAAGCAGAAAACCACCAATACTGCACAAAAGCAACAACCGCTAGCCACTTCAATGAAACCTAAACATGAATCAACGCCTATGACATCCAAAGACTCATTGGATGAATGTGTAAAGAAAAAAATCAAATTATCAAATACTCCGATTAAATCCCCTAATGTTGTCAAGAAAAAGTCATCACAAATGGTTGACAAATTATTTGATGATAATATGTCCTGGACAACTGCCACTCATTAGTCATTGTTTTGAATTTATTCATGTGTGTATTTAATTAATTATGAATTTTTTGACCATTTTGTAAAACTATTTCAAGAAATTTTATTACTTTTCCCGTATAAACTTGTTCATGTATAAATCATGTCATATGAATGAATCGAGTTTTGTTTTTTTTTAAATTTTATAAAACGAAAAAATTGATGAAACATTCTTGATAATGGATGCTAACAATTCTGAAATGGGTGATAATTCTACACATGAAACTGCTGCTGCTGCTGATGATGATAGTAGTGGAATTAAATTAGCATTAAAACAGATTCGTGTCATTAAACCATTTGCCGGAGTTTCTGAGCGTTATTATCAGAATATTGTTCATCCAAAATGTAAAGATGGTCATAATTATGATCAAATTGTTTTACTTCATTCAAATCGGTTTGTTATATTATGTTTTTCCTTGTTACCACGAATTATTAATTCATTTGCAATTTATTAGTATTGCAGTCATATGTTTAGCACCATCACATGAGATAATTGTTTTGAAAAAATCAATCAAAAACATTGATTTTTGTGGTAAAAATAAAAATGTAAATAGACTTGATAATCAAGTTAAAGGAAAAGGAAAAAAGGTAAATTTATTTATTAATTTTATCAACAATCAATTAATCAATGTTCATTTTATGTTTCAGGGAGCTCAAATGGTTGGACCGGAATCGATTCTTTGTACGTTACATTGTCAAGATGAAACATCATATCCAATACGAGCATGTATGGGTGGAAAAATTATTGAAATCAATAAATGTCTAGTAGATGAACCATCGTTGATAATAGAAAAGGTGAATAAATAATCAGAAATTTATGAAAAAAATTAATTCGTTTTTTTTTTTTTTTTTGGTCAATAGCCTTTAACCGATGGATATATAGCAATTATTATGCCTCCATTAAAAAAATAAAGTCATTTTAAAAATTTTTCCGATCTTTTCTCTAATTGTTCCAATTTTGTATGATTCTCTTGGATAAATTCATCACGTTTAGCTTTTAAATTTTCCAATCGATCATACATTTCTTTTAGTTTTCGAGGAATTTGATCAATATTGTCTAAAGCACATTGTTGACCATATTGTAGTTCAATTTTTTTGCCACAACGATATAGGTTTGAATCCAATTTCAAAGATATTTTTTCTAATCGTAATTTATCTCGTTGCAACTGTTTTTAAGAATTAACCAAAAAAAATAATTAATTTCTTCATATATTTTTTTTTTCATTGACATTAATTTTTTTTTTAACTTACATTCGCTTCAATTGAATCAACAGCATCCATGATGAATTTAAATTCAAAAATTTTTCAATCATTCAAACTAAATTGTCAAACTGGCTAAAAACAGCGGTTATATTACGGCCTGTTTACACTAAAGTGGTATCTCACTCTACAAGAATATTCCACTATGGCCATCTATCGATTTGAATCGGTAATCAAATCGCCTTTGATGAGTTAGCAAAAAAAAAAATCGAATGTATGTGGCCGTGTGTGAACATATTTATACCCCTATTATTCACATAATCATTCGTATATGGTAAAAAAAAAAAAAAATTTCTTTCCCCAAAATATAATAATTTATTATTCACTAATGACAATTAGTGATTGACCTTTTATTCATCATCATTTAATTAAAATATAATCGATTAAATCAAATACGTGTGTTTGTCGTGTCGTTTTCATTTGACAATTGGCTTTGACACCCACCACCACTGCCACCATCACCATCATCATCATCATCATCATCATCATCGCCACCACCACCTGAAATAACTTTCGTATATAGTGGCGCGTATGTCATACAATTTTACAAAATCATTGGCTGCTGCTTCTTTCTTCTGCTGCTCAAAGCTTCCACATCTCAATAAGAGGCCAATCGGTATTAGTCGGCGTTTCATATTACAATTCAAGCTTTCGTCGTTTTAATAATAATCATCAAAATCGTTTTATTGTATCGGTCTGTTTGATTGCCTTCTGTCTGTCTTTTATTTTCAACAATCTTGTCGGTGTTTTTTTCCCCACATCCATAGGATTTTTACATTTTTCTTCATTTCAATTCGTTTCATCAATCGAATTTTGGTCAAGATTATTGTATATCATCAATCAATCATATTTTTAAATTCTCACCAATCCATTTTTTTTAATCAATCAATTTGATTGAAATTGTTATTCCATCCGTATTTGTTTTGTGGGCAGGTGTTAGTCTACATTTGGACTGCATCTTGATTTTCCATAATTATTGATTTGGTCAACAGTAATAAAATAATACGATCCAAAAATGTCTCAAGCACTTCCGATCAAATTTCAAGAACACCTCCAGGTATAAAATTTTGAAATTTTTAAACATTTTTGCCCCAATAATTTCATTTTTGTTTTTTTCAATAGCTAACCCAGATTGGTATAAATCAATCGAGCATTAGTTTCAACATGCTCACCATGGAGAGTGATAAATTCATTTGTATTCGAGAAAAAGTTGGTGATTCATCACAAGTGGTAATTATCGATATGGCAAATCCAACAACGCCAATACGACGACCAATATCGGCTGATTCAGCCATCATGAATCCTTCAACAAAAGTTATTGCATTGAAAGCACAACGTACATTGCAAATATTTAATATCGAAATGAAATCGATGATGAAAGCACATACAATGCCCGAAGATGTTCTTTTCTGGAAATGGATTAATGTCAAAACAATCGCATTAGTTACTGAAACTGCAGTTCATCATTGGTCAATGGAAGGTGATTCCACTCCACAGAAAGCTTTCGATCGTCATGCCTCTTTGAATGGTTGTCAAATCATCAATTATCGTGCAGATCATCAAGCTAAATGGCTTGTTTTGATCGGTATTTCCGCACAGGTAAAATAAATACTTGATTAAATTCTTTTTGATTGAATTACCCTTTTGGAAATAGAGCAATCGTGTAACTGGAGCCATGCAACTTTATTCTGTTGCTCGAAAAGTTAGTCAACCAATTGAAGGACATGCTGCTGCTTTTACAACATTCAAAATGGAAGGCAATACGGAACTATCTAATTTGTTTTGTTTCGCCGCTCGTACAGCAGCCGGTGGGAAGGTAATAAAATTTTCATGATGATCAATGTCAGAGGAAATAACTAAATTTCAATTGCAATATGATGATATTGTAGCTTCATATAGTGGAAGTTGGCACAGCACCAACCGGCAGCAAACCATATCCTAAGAAGCAGGTCGATGTATTCTTTCCTCCGGAAGCTCAAAATGATTTTCCCATTGCCATGCAAATGTCACCTAAATATGATTTAATCTATTTGATCACTAAATATGGTTATATTCATTTGTATGATGTTGAATCCGGAACTTGTATCTACATGAATCGTATTAGCGCTGATACCATTTTTGTTACAGCTCCATATGAGCCAACCAGTGGAATCATTGGTGTTAATCGAAAAGGCCAGGTACGATTTATTTTTTAATGTACATAAATTGTGACTAATTTTTGATTTATAGGTTCTTTCTGTTAGTATCGATGAGAATAACCTGATTCCATACATAAATAATACATTGCAAAATTCAGAATTGGCATTGCGTATATCTTCACGAAACAATCTTGCTGGAGCTGATGACTTGTTCATCAAAAAATTCAATAATCTTTTTTCGACTGGCCAATATATCGAAGCGGCTAAAGTTGCAGCGACTGCACCGCAAGGCATTCTTCGTACCTATGAAACAATTCAACGTTTTCAACAAACACCAGCGCAACCCAATCAATCATCACCATTACTTCATTATTTTGGCATCCTTTTAGATCAAGGCAAATTGAATAGATATGAATCATTGGAATTATGCCGACCAGTTCTTCAACAACAGCGTAAACAATTGTTGGAAAAATGGCTCAAAGATGATAAACTTGAATGTAGCGAAGAATTGGGCGATTTAGTTAAACCGGTTGATCCAACATTGGCTTTATCCGTTTATCTGCGTGCAAACGTTCCGGTGAAAGTTGTACAATCATTCGCAGAAACTGGTCAATTCAAAAAAATATTTTTGTATGCCAAAAAAGTTGGATTCCAGCCTGATTATCTTAGTTTACTTCGTCACATTATTCGTTCCAATCAGGATAAGGCAACGGAATTTGCACAAGCAATTGTTTCGGAAGAAGAAAATCTTTGTGACATTAATCAAATGATTGATGCCTTTATGGAAGCCAATCTTGTCCAACAATGTACCGCCTTTCTGTTGGACGCTCTCAAAAATAATCGTGAAGAAGAAGGACCATTGCAGACTCGTTGTCTGGAAATGAATTTGGTTACTGCCCCACAAGTGGCTGACGCCATCCTCGCCAACAAAATGTTCAGCTATTATAATCGTCCTTTGGTTGCCCAGCTCTGTGAAAAGGCTGGTTTATATCAACGAGCATTGGAAAATTATACCGATCTATATGACATCAAACGAGCAATTGTGCACACACATCTTTTGAATCAAGATTGGTTGGTCAACTATTTTGGCACATTATCGGTTGAGGATTCGTTGGAATGCCTTCGAGCAATGCTTACTAGTAACATTCGACAAAACTTACAGATTTGTGTACAAGTGGCTGGCAAATATCATGAACAGCTTACAACCACTGCTTTGATTGAATTGTTCGAATCATTCAAAAGTTACGAAGGTTTATTCTATTTTCTCGGATCAATCGTCAACTTTAATCAAGATGCCGATGTTCATTTTAAATATATTCAGGCTGCTTGCAAGACCGGTCAAATCAAAGAAGTGGAACGTATATGCCGTGAAAGTAATTGTTACAATCCTGAACGTGTAAAGAATTTCCTGAAAGAAGCCAAATTAACTGATCAATTGCCATTGATTATTGTTTGCGATCGCTTTGATTTCGTTCATGATCTAGTGCTTTATCTATATCGTAATAATTTGCACAAATATATCGAAATCTATGTGCAAAAAGTGAACCCCTCACGTTTGCCAGTTGTTGTACGAGGATTATTGGATGTCGATTGTTCGGAAGATGTTATTAAACAATTGATTATGGCTGTCAAAGGACAATTTTCTACAGATGAACTTGTCGAAGAGGTGGAAAAACGTAATCGCCTCAAATTGTTATTACCTTGGCTTGAAACTCGCATCCATGAAGGTTGCCAAGAACCAGAAACACATAATGCCTTGGCTAAAATCTACATTGATTCAAATAATAATCCGGAACGTTTCTTGAAAGAGAATCAATTTTATGATAGTCGAGTTGTTGGAAAGTATTGCGAAAAACGTGATCCACATTTGGCATTCATCGCTTATGAACGTGGACAATGTGACAAAGAGCTCATTCGAGTTTGTAATGAAAATTCTTTGTTTAAAAATGAAGCTCGCTATCTGGTTAAACGACGTGATCCAGATCTTTGGGCTGATGTTTTACAAGAATCCAATCCATATCGACGACAACTCATTGATCAGGTTTGTTGTTCATAATTGTTTCGTACTTGATAACTAAATTTTTTTTTTATTCAAGGTGGTCCAAACTGCCCTTTCTGAAACCCAAGATCCAGAAGATATATCAGTCACAGTGAAAGCTTTCATGGCAGCCAATTTGCCCAACGAATTAATCGAACTCTTGGAAAAGATTGTATTGGACAATTCGGTATTCTCGGATCATCGTAATCTGCAAAACTTGTTAATATTAACGGCCATCAAAGCTGATCATAGCCGTGTAATGGAATACATAAATCGTTTGGATAATTATGATGCACCAGATATTGCTAACATTGCAATAAGCTCGGAATTGTATGAAGAAGCGTTTGCTATATTCAAAAAATTCGAAGTAAACACTTCAGCCATTCAAGTGTTGATTGAACATATTAAGAATCTGGATCGATCCTATGAATTCGCTGAACGTTGTAATGAACCTGCTGTTTGGAGTTTGTTGGCTAAAGCCCAATTACAAGAAAATATGGTGAAAGAAGCAATTGATTCGTACATCAAAGCAGGCGATCAGGTCAACTTTATGGATGTTGTCACTACCGCTCATCGAACTAACAGTTGGGAAGACTTGGTTCGTTATTTGCAAATGGCCCGTAAGAAGAGTCGGGAACCTTATATTGAATCAGAATTGATCTATGCTTATGCCAAGACAAACAGGTTGACTGATTTGGAAGAATTCATTTCTAGCCCGAATAATGCAGATATCTCAAAAATCGGAGATCGTTGTTTCGAAGATAAACTATATGAACCTGCTCGTATTCTTTATGATAATGTTGCTAATTATGGAAAATTGGCTATCACATTGGTTCATTTGCAACAATTCCAAGGTGCTGTCGATTCGGCTCGTAAAGCCAATTCAACTCGTACCTGGAAAGAAGTTTGCTTTGCTTGTGTCGATCACAATGAATTCCGTTTGGCCCAGATGTGTGGCCTACACATTGTAGTCCATGCCGATGAACTTGAAGATTTGATCAATTATTATCAAAGCCGTGGATATTTTGAGGAATTGATTTCCATGCTTGAAGCTGCTTTAGGTAGGCGTTATGTTTTTCATAATTAAATGTTACTAATCTATGTTCTTAGGATTGGAACGTGCTCATATGGGTATGTTTACTGAGTTGGCCATTCTTTATTCCAAGTATAAGCCGGCTAAGATGCGTGAACATCTTGAATTGTTTTGGAGCCGAGTTAACATTCCAAAAGTTCTTCGTGCCGCTGAATCGGCTCATTTGTGGTCAGAATTAGTATTCCTTTATGATAAATATGAAGAATATGATAACGCTATTATAACAATGATGAATCATCCAACGGAAGCATGGCGAGAAGGCCATTTCAAAGATATGATCACTAAAGTGGCCAATGTAGAACTCTATTATCGTGCTATACAGTTCTATTTGGATTTCAAACCTCTACTTTTGAATGATCTTTTGCTTGTCCTAGCACCACGAATTGATCATACACGATCAGTGAATTTCTTCACCAAGGTAATGTTTGCCATCTAATAGCAACTTTATTTTCTTTCAAATTTAGTTTGTTAATGTTTTTTTTATAAATTTCAGACAAATCATCTACCATTGGTGAAAAATTACCTTCGATCTGTACAAAGTTTGAATAATAAAGCAATCAATGAAGCATTGAATGATTTGTTCATTGAACAAGAGGATTATCAAGCATTACGTACATCGATCGATGCCTTTGACAACTTCGATACAATCGCTTTGGCACAACGTTTGGAGAAACATGAGCTGATTGAATTCCGACGTATTGCTGCTTATTTGTATAAAAGTAACAATCGATGGAAACAATCGGTCGAATTATGCAAAAAGGATGGTCTCTACAAAGATGCTATGGAATATGCAGCCGAATCAAAACAAGCCGAAGTGGCCGAAGATCTTTTGCTTTGGTTTTTGGAACGAAAAAATCATGCTTGTTTTTCAGCTATGCTCTATCAATGCTATGATCTGGTTCGTCCTGATGTCGTATTGGAATTAGCCTGGAGACACAACATCATGGAATATGCAATGCCCTATTTGATACAGATACTTCGTGAATACACAACTAAAACTGATGAATTGAAGGAAACTGTTGACACTAAATTAGAGGAATCTGTTCAAAACGAGCAAAAACAATCATCCATCGTTTATACACAAGATCAATTGATGTTGACCGCTCCACCCGGAATGATTGGTTCAGCGCCACCAATGTCAGGATTTCCACCACAGCCGCCACCCGGTCAACAATTCTTTCCAAGTTATGGAATGTAAAACATCTTTAATAAAAATTCATAAACATTAATTTATCACTTATGATTATTAATAAATGATTCTTATATTATTCCCATAATTCCAATTATTATTTGAAAAAAGACATTCGATTAAAAATAAAAATGTTGACATTGATTGTCATTTCAATGATTTTTATCTATTTTTTTTGCATTTTTATTTATTTGTTCATTATGTAGAAAAACAGAGGAAAAATTAAAATGAAATTGAATTGTGTAAAAGTAAAATTTTGAAAAATAGTTGAATCATAGTTATTTTCACTGTTAACAGATAGCAGCACTTTTATAAATTAAAATCAAATAATACCATTTATCAATTATTAAATGATTGAAAACTGTTTTCAAATAGCAAATTACAAATTCAATGATCAATTCTTTATTTAAAGTTCATTGAAAATAAACTATTAACATCAGGTTGTACAACAACCAAATAATGATAATATATATTCGAATGATATGAACTGGATGTTCTTGGCTTATATGATATATTTATCAAAGAAAATCGCGATTTTATATTAACAATAATTTTTATTTCCATATTTTTTTCTCAATTCAGCCAATGTCGATGTATAGATCTGATGATTATATTTGATATAGACTAAACGTTTTTGATCATCTTTTGGATGATATCGTTTGATACCGGGTGCATGGACAAGGAATGCATTGTCCAGAATCAATAGATCATAGTTCATCAAACACATTTGATACATCTGTCCAAAAAAAAAAAACAAATCACTCATTTATAGCGAGAGACAAAATTATATGGGAATAAATACCTGAGACATTTTATCACGTTTTCCTTCCCACGTTAACCTTTCATCATAAAATGGTTCATCATTGGTGCCAATATAAAGCGGTTCCCATTGATTACGATCATGTGTACGTTTGGTTACACGAAAAATATTCATCGTATTATTCTTTGGAATATCGTTGATCCAGATATTTCGATCTGGAAAATTTTGGCATTCATCACAAACATAACGATGAAAGAATATAGAATCCTCTATTATAAAGCAAATATCAAATTGAATCAATAAGAATGAAGAAAAAATCAAAGAGTATAGTCTTACTTGATTTGAATAGTTTGGATAATTCTTGTTTCGTTTTTGGTGGTTGTTTGGTAGCTTTCACTTCGAATATGGGTAACACATAAACATGAGGAAATTTAACATTGATCACAGGTACAAGTCCTTTTTGTTCACGGTCAAGTAAATCAAAAAATGCAGGAATAATGCCTATGTTTGGATATAGTTCAATATCTGAGGCAAGTAAATATTTGGATTTTGATGATGAACGAGCAACATTACGAAGAACGTTTATTGGATACGGAAGAGATTTGTTTGACCGAAAATCCGTATCAATTTTCAACATTTTCATTGTTTCATCCAATGATTTACTACAATCGAATTTATTAGTTTTTAGAAAACTAGTTGGACCGGACATTTTGGCACTTGGTGGAAAGGCAATATCATAGACAAAATGCCAGAATACACGTTTGGCAACACATTCATGGGCACATTGGCGTAGATAATAGATCATATTAACCGATAATCGAAAATCCTCTCCAGGCGCATATACAGCCAATGAAATGGGACCATCCCAACGTGAACATAATTGTTCGGCATGATGTAAAAATCCGGGTCCTCCTTGTGTAGACAATGTTATCGTTCGACTATAATCAATGAGTCCATTTCCAATAATATAATTTTTAAGCGCTTGATATTTGCCTCTAGTTTCCGTTGTCCAGGAAGATGGCTCGAGATTAATATTATCAGGAACTATTAATTGTGAATAATTTTTTTTAATATGAGAATTATGGTCCATTATTTGTTTGATAACATCTTTGTTAAGTAAATCATCTAATGATTCTTTGGGTAAATCTTTTCTATTATTATCTTTGGCTTCACTCATAATGTCATTGGCTTTATCATTTTTACCATCAGTAAATGAATCCAAATCCATATGGATAATACTATTCTGTTCATCGGGTTTGGCTCCCAACATTTCAATTTTTAATTTATCACTTTCATCAATGATTTTTTCATCTTCTTCCACCCGTTTATAACTAGCATCAGCATTATTTTGGCCAACATCTTGAATTTGAACAGGTCGATTATTTGAATCGAAAACTTTATCAACTGATTGATCATTCGATTTTATATTCTTATCATTCGTCATGACGATCGTATTATCTGGATTCTCTTGCCGAGATTGTTGTTGTGGTTCGACAATTTTATCCACTTTTTTATTGATTATTTTGGCATCGTTAATTTGATGGTTTTCATCTATACCATCCTAAGATTAAATTCCATTTCATTATAAAGTTAATAATAAACATTTCAAATAATATAATATTTACTTTTATCATAACTTTTGTTGGCTTATCGTTGTTTTGGCTATCATGTGGATATTCGACATATCGTCGATAGTTAGTGGACAGGAATAGTAGATAAAGACCAAGTAGAATGTTGAATATGATCAATATTTTTAATATATAATGTGAATCAAGACGAAAATTCCGTAGATAACGCCATTTGAACATTGTGTTATATATTAATAATAACAAAACTAAACTACAATGAAGAATAAAATGGAATGAAGAAAAAATTTGTCAACTTTTCATTACATTAATAATAATGTTTTTTTAATTTTTAAATTTTGGTTTATATTTGTGCGCGCTCTCTCAAACAAAAAAAAAATATTTGACACTTTAAAAACATACACATCAGACATTCATCATCAACAGGTAATATCTTAGTAATTACGTATCAGCGCATCATCATTCTTTTCTCATCATTATTATTGTCATGACAGATTACAGATGGCAAAAATTTATGATGTGACAAAGAAAATCAACAACGAGTAAACTTTGCATCAAGTATTGCCATCTTTTGATCATCACTGTAAACAATGCAAAAAATTTTTTTTTTACAAATTATAATAATTCTATAATTCATAAGTTTGTGTATGTTGATATCCTAATGTCTCTAATGGCAACATTATTCATAAGGATTCTAGTTCGAATTAATTAACATTGTAGACTTGATGTCAAAAAGTTAATGGACAAGGAAAAAGGACAACATTTTTGTAACGATCAAAGATCATCATTCGTAAAAAAAAATCTATTCGAAACATATCGTTGATGCTGCTGAATGAAATGTTGAAATGAAACTAGTTTTACCTGTAACTACTAATCATTGTCCAATATAAGTCATTCAAATCATGATCATGCATCGATTTGTATTCATTAAATCAATTTGTTACGGATATTTTCTTTCAAAATTATCGGTTACACTTGTCCATTTATTTTATATATATCGGTTACACTTGCCCATTTATTTTATATATGTAAGTGGACACGATTTATATTATGGCCATTCCATAATAATGATTGAAAAATGGCGATAACACTAAAACATTGATGGATCAAAAACGACAAGTGAATAACAATGAATGACCAATGGAAATCATTTGGCAACTTTTGTTTGGTCTGAAAAAAATTTGTGTTCAAATTGAATATATTATTATTGTTTATATATTGAGTGTGAATTGGATTTAGATTTTCTTTTTCGTTCTCTCATTGTTTCGAAATATATATAACGTTTTATTATTATTATTATGAATATTGTATGTAGATACATCATATATGATGATGAGATTGTTGTGGATTGAACATCAGTTCATTTTTTCATTAACATTCATTTTGTTTCGGTATGTGTGTTTGGAATGTGTATTTGAAATGATCGATATATTACAACTTTTCATCATCTTAATTCACATATATTTTTTTTATTACTTTCTCTCTTTCGCTCTCAAACTATATATCTCTCTATAATCGTAAATCACACACAGCATGATCATTATGAACTTATGAGAAAAAAAAACTTGAATCATACATTCATCGAAAAAAGTGTTTGATACGCGTTTTAGTTAGTAATATTTACATTTGATTGATTTTATTATGTTCGATTTGAATCGTTGATAAATATTAAGATGAATATTATGAATGACAATAATAATACGGGTAAGTGATTGACAATGTTAACATTCCTCATTTATTCTTGATTATATGAATCATAGATTTGGTCATACGCAAGAGAATTATTAATCATCGTAATAAACAGATTGAAACACGAATTAAACGACAAATTATCATTGAAGATGGTGTTATGATATCGGATAGTGGTCCACAAGTGACAACAAAAACAATTGAAGATACACGACAAGAACTTGAAGAATTCGATAAAGATGGTCGTCAAACTTATTTTGCATTCGATGATGATCACATTGAAAATAATGTTGATGATAAAGTTGTCATTGATGATGATAAAGTTGTCAAAACATGCAATCAACCAACGTCAAGCAAAACGTAAATTTTTGTTGTTCAAATTGCTGTTAAAAACAAAAAATTGAATAAAATTTATTTTACCATAGATATCTGTTTGGCTATAATGATGAAATGATGATGACGAAAACAAATAAAAAGCTAGATATTCCAAAATATTATTATGGATTAAATCCTTCAAAGGTAATTATTGTCATAAATTTGATGATGATAATAAAAACGCACAATAATTACAACCATTATAATTTTTATATATCTTTTTTTTAATCATAAAAGTAGAATTAGAAAGCTATTGATAATCCTGAAAATATTACGATTAACAAATCAAATGGAAACCATTGGAAAGATATTTTTGATTCAATGAAATCTAAAATGATGAACGATAAATTTATTGAAAAAGATTACAAATATGCATATGAAATAAGTAATTTTAGTCGACATAATCAAATGAATGAATTAAATAAAATTAGCGGTAAACGTTTACAATTATGGCCATTATAAATAAACATATTTTTGATTATATTGATTATTAAAAAATCGTTCAATTTTCATTGATTATATATATTATTATTAATATTCAAAATATGGAATATTCAAGATTATCATGAATTGTTGAATTTTGATGAAAATATTCAATCATTTCATCGATCGTTGATTGTTCGGATGATGGTAGATCAACACTTTGTACGGCAAATCTAGAGCAAGCATCACGAGCAAATCGATATGCATATTCCATTGGTGCCGGTATAGTGCTACAACCAAAATAATTATAATAATAATGACACATTGTGAAGCAAATATCCTGTAGTTGTTCCAAAGTAAAATTACAATCATCCAAAAAAATTGTATAAAGACTTGGTTTCAAATATTGTTGGTTTTGCTAGATAAAAAAAAATTAAAGAATAAGATAAAAAAGATTATCAGGATTGATTATTGAATATGAATAATAAACCTTTATTACCTCTTGTTCTGTATCGAATGTTGGTGATTTAATATTGATAATGAATTCTTTGAATAGATTATCATTTAAATTAGGATATAAAAAATTCATATTAACACTGGTTCCATTGTGGTTGCTGATTTCTTCGTTCAAACATGATGATGAACTAGTCATTGTTGATGGCATAAAATGTGATGATGTAAATTTATCCACATAAATGACTGTTAATTTAACATTATTCAATGATTTTGATGTAAGAACTTTTTTAAAATCTCCCATTGGAAATTTTTGGAATATAATTATTGTTGTTGGAAAATAATCATTTCTTTTTTGATATTCATCCAATAAATTAGCGAACATTGATTCATAAACACTATCGTCGAGTTTTCGAAAAATTCGTATTTCCGATATATATCGAATAAATATATCGTCAACAGTACCAACAAATGAAATGAAATTTAATTTTATTCGCTGAAAATTTTTGACAAAATCATCGATTCCTACGATCATCGTTGTATCAGGATCGAATGGAAAACGATTCCAATGATAAGGATGTACAATATTTGGTTGGCCACCGATTTTCATACATATTTTCATTATTAAAGTGTCCATATAATGATTATTTGGATACAAATTATCGGTGCAAAAAACTTGATTAACAATACCGTAAACTGTATTACCATAGTATTTGATTAATTCATAAATTTCAAAATTATCAAGTTTACTTCCTATAAATAAAAGTATTTTATGAATGTGTGTAAGAATTAAAAATAAATCTTAAAATAACAAAAACATCACATACCACGACAAATGCCGAAAAGTGCAAAGTCAATTGTCATTTTTTGTTTCATATCAGAAATGATATCCCTAATATCAGTTGCATTTTTCACTTGAATAAAAGAGGAATCAGGACAACTTTTCAGATTAATGCCATAGAATTTAGCTCGTTCATAGAATAAGAATTTAAATTGATCCATTTTCAATGCATTAAAATTCTCATCGAATATGTATAAAACCCAGTCCATTGATTTCGGTGGTATCATATAGAATGGTTTATGTTCATCATTTTCTGGCAATAATTTTGGTTTTGACAATTTATAACCAGTCGTTTTTAATGGTGTTGATGATAAACGTATGCCGTAATCGGATAAACATTCAGATATTTCTTTTGAACATTGGATTATGCATTTAAAATAGCTTTTCAAATCGATATTTGATTTTTTAATAAATAGATCACGAACACGTGGCAAATTATATACATTGATAACGTTACCACGATAGTTGGATGCAATCACCGATCTTGTTATATTCATCAAAAGCATATTCCTCATCATCATAATATTTAGTCGAAATCCGACACAAATCGATTGCACTGGATATTCATTTAGATTGATTCTTTCAATACAAAACAATGAAGTAATCTTTTTACGTTTTTGTGTATAACGAAATTCGATAATTTTTTTCATATCAATATCACTTGATTCAAATGATTTAAATGTAACAATTTTGTTCAAAATTAAACGATAATTATTATGTCTAAATTCAATTTGTTTATCATAAAGTTGTTGAATCATATTATTATTAGGTATATAGATGAAACCATTTTCATAGAAACAACCGTAGAACAAATTTAAAAAATTTCTGCTGAATTCGTTGATTAATTTACTCAATTCAATGTCACTTATCTTAGGTAAGACCCAGTATTCAAATTTATGAATAGGAATATTTACAAATGATATTGGAAAATAATTAGTTTCCAAATCCATGATGAAATGATGCAATGATTTGAATTACATCAGAATCACGCTGAGTTTCAATATTCACACTCCAATTTCAACAGCATGACGGATATGATGATGAAAATAGAAAAAAGTGATTGTCGATTTAAGAGGAATCTAGCGGATAAAATTGACACACGCGCACACACATACACACAACAATGAATATAAGCACCAAAATGAAATTTAGATTTATTCAAATACGAAAAGATTTCATCACATTTATCATGATTGAATGAAAATTTTTAAATTAGAAGAGAAATATCACTATTCATCTACAGAATATTCTAGATTATCATGAACTCGGACCATTTGTGAAAAATTGTCGATAATTTCTTCGATAGAATCAACTTTATTAATTTCATTACGTCCAATGCATCTTCTTGCTGCTTTTTTTGCAAATTGTTGAGCCAATTCCAACGGAAACGGCGTATCAGTGATGTAAAAATTCCCTGAATAAAGATGGCACATAGAATAGCAAAGGTTTTTGATGTGATTTTCAGACATTTTAGAATCATCAATGATAATCTTAAATTTTGTCGATTTGTATCGCTATATGAAAATGTGATTAATTTATAAATAGATTAGATATGTTTTTTTAAACTTACATTCCTTTCATTTCCAATCTCAGCGGAAATAACAAATTCTTTTTCCAGATAATTTAAATGTTGGAAGTCAAGATTGACACTAGTACCGATTGGTACTTTTTCACCATTATTTTTAAATAAACGTATGGGGGAATTTTTATCAATCAAAAGGCTTGTTACCTTAACCTTTTTATTAATTGATTCGGCCACAGATTTCAAATCGATGTATTTTTTTCCATTAAAAATGATAATATTTTCGGGGTATTTGTCATGTTCTTTGTGATATTCCTTCAATAAATTCTGGAATATTTCTTTATAGAGTTCTTCGTCGTTTGGCTTTACTGAAACACGTTCTATAGAGATGTTTTGACAGAAATTATTATCCATTGACGCTACAATTGAATGAGAGAAAAGGTTTCTCCCAATATTATCGAGCTTGAATTGATAACACGATGTGCCAACCATCATGGTTGATTCGGGATCGAATGAAAAAGCGTTCCAATATCTTGGGTCGATTATATTTGGCTGACCGCCTAATTTCAAACAAGATTTAATTGCAAGATTTTTGTAGAATTCTGGCATCGTCTCATTCAAGAGAAATTTGTCGGTTAGAAAAATTTGAGTAACTACTCCATGGTAACTAGTTGCATAAGATTTGATCATTTCAAAGATATAATCCATTCTAGAATCTGAATAATAAGAATAAAAAATGCATAGATAATTATTAAAATTGTTTCTTATATAGATTAAAACAACATAAGAGCAGAAATTCCGATAAGAACAAACTTTATGTCTCGAATATTCAAATTTTGAAAAACCGTTTCGATTTCCGAAGCATTTTGAACGTCCACTAATTGAGTTTCGAAGCGTTTTTCAAAATTGATTCCGAATAATCTTGTTTTTTCTATGAATTTTGTTTCGAATTCTTTCATTTTTTCCGAATCGAATGGAACCAAGGATATAATGGCCATATTAATTGTTCCAGACGGTTTAATGTAGAATGGCTTATTCGGGCAGTCAGGAATCATTTTTGGGTGACAAAGTATTGATCCATTTTTTTCGAGCGGTTTCGGGTGAATTTTAATTCCAAATGAATCTACACATTTGGCTATCTCTTTACGACATTCATTGATGAATTCATATTCCGCCTCCGGACCACAGATTATTTCTTTAGCATTTATTTTTCTAGCTTCATCGGACAATTTACAGAAATCAATGAAAATTTGAGTTTTTCCATCGTGTATTATTGTTTGTTTTGATACCATAATTAGTGATTCAGGCATTTCAGTGATTGATATTCGAAATCCAGCAATAATTGAAATTCCATCTTCTGGAAATGGATATTCCTTTTGGATGAAAATATCTGTGTTGGTAATTTTTTTGTTCTTCAATATAAGAAAATGAAAAAATTTTTCCAAATTCAATCCGGCCTCATTTAATGAATAGAATTGACCAGAATTTTTTAAGCTTATTACATAACGATTATTGAAATTGACAACATTAGTTCTTCGAATTTGATTCGGGAAAATTGATCTACGTGAATAGATAAAACCATCTTCGTAATAGCATCCAAAAAAAATTGGAGAATTCTGCTCCATGTATTGCGTAACAATTTTAAAGAAGACTCTTTCACGATTAATACGAGGTGTGATCTGAACATCATATTTGTAGATTACGATTGGTGAAAAATGCAATGGAAAATAATTTAAGTTCACAGTTAATGTTGATTCAATGCCATTATTATCATCATCATCTGATTTATTCATTTTGTTCAACGTGTTATAAACGACGACGATGATGATTGTGATGATACAATAGCAAAGTAACCAAAATTGCATTGATTTTTCTACCCCATCAGGACATTATATATCAATTTAAAAAACACCTCATTTTTTTCTCATAAATCAAGTAATAATCTTTATTGCTAATGTTATATTGATATTGTTATGTTATATTGTATCGTTAGATGTGGTTGGCGTGCATGTGTGAGAGAGAGAAATTTAATTCTTGTAATAAAAAGCTAAATATTCCAAAATATTATATTATATCATTATGGATTAAGATGGTATAAAATGTGATGATTTAAATTTATCCACATGAATGATCAACACCACTCAATGATTTTAATGTAAGAACTTTTTTAAAATCTCTAATTTGAAATTTTTGGAATATAATTATTTTAATTCACACACACACACACACAATAAATATAAGCACCTAAATGAAATTTTCGAAAAATTAAATTTAGATTTATTCAAATACACACAGGAAAATGAGTCATGAAATAGTCGAAATGATTTTTGGTCGAGAAATTTCATGACTATTTTTCACATTCGAATTATTTCATGACTGATGGTCAAGAAATTTCTTGATGAATATTTTTCGATTTCTTCTTCGGCGTGTTCTAGTAGATGTAATTTATGATAAATCATTGATTCAACATTGTCATTATCACCAGATTGTTTACTGATTTTTTTTATATTTTTTTCTCATTGATAAAAACTGCCTGGTTATATTTTTTACTTGGTTATAGATTTTTGTTAACTTGGTGGTGGAAATTTTTGATGCAAAAACCAACACCCCAAAATTACGAAAATACGTGGTTTCCGGCCAATCGTAATCAATGATCGAAACCAGGACATCTTCGAATCTGAAAAAAGCTTCAAGCTTCTAGAAATAGTATGCAAAAAAAATAAGAATCCAAATACAAATTAAAACAACACAAACCTGTGAAGCAGAACCTTTTAATGAAAAAGCCTCGCCTGCTTTCCACTCCAAACTACCATAATGAAAAGGAAAAGCTGTGAAACATGCTTTGATTTTTTGTGATGTTATTTTGTAAGACTTTGAAATCAAATGCAGGCATATACCCAATTCTTTTGGGAAAACGCCCTCGGCGAGACAATGAACTGCGTCATTAGGAACGTCGTCAATTCCATCGTGTGATATTATATATCCAATGAAAATATCATATTCTGAACCACACCAACTGTTGATTCATTTTCCGATGAAACGTCATCCAATAGCGGTTTGCAAAGGTCGATATTTTGATATGACCTGTTGCTTTTCGCTTGAACTACTGCTTCCGGGTCAAAGCCTCTCAGTCCACACCCACGACGATATGTGTCACGTGGACGGAACGTGCCTTTAAACCCCAGAGCTTCATATTGAGCAGCATTATCTCCCGGAAGTGTGCATAATTCTACTTCAATTTGGATTTTTTTCCCTTTTGTTCCAACCAGATTCCATCATTTTTCAGTTTTATCAGATCATTATTCACCACGCTGAACAATGAATGGAATGGGAGTTTTAACAGCATCTTCAGATTATTAGGATTTTTGCAGCGGCAAAAAGCCACATAAATCATTCTATGTTGCAATACTGGTGTAGGAAGGTACACACTTATTTTATCGAAAGATTGCCCTTAAAACATTAATTAATTGTCAGAGCAAAAGCCAATACAACAGGAAATCGTCCACGCACCAATTTAAATGGTAGCTTAGGATCTCGATCGTTTTGCTGCAAAATGAATCATAGCCTCCTTGTCAATATTCGAGCTTTAATGCTGCGTCTATTTACAAATAAACGCGTGCCATTGAGCAAACCACTTTGTGGTTCAATATTGCGACTGAACATGATAATCGATCCAATGTTTAATCCAAGTTTGTGTCTATAGATCCTATAGGATAACCTTGTGGGTTCATCGCATGAAGACACTCAACATTGAATCTTGAAAGCTCTTTTCTTTAATTTAAATGAAAAAAGTTATCAGGTATTTTAGGTATAATCAGGTTAAATAACCGAAATAACTTACCAAACGATGAGTAGATCATAGATCATGGAAACAAAAACACAGAAAAAATCATTTCAATAAATGCAGTGTTCAAGCAAGATTTCATCATTAAATGCACACTCACACAGGCACACAAAATGAAAATCACGTGTGTCACATGTATTATCACAATAATCAATTCGAAAAATTCGAATTCGAACTCTTTCTATGTTCTATTGAATGACTGCACCATCTATTGGATGCAAAAGCTGCAGCAACGTGTGCTGAGCTAGAACAATGAAAAAAAGCTTTGTCAAAGCTACATACCACAGAATGCGTTTCTTTATAAGCGGCTTCTACTTTTGACCTGGACAAACTGTTCAGAGGCATTCAAAAGTTTTCCCCACTGTTTTACCAAGAATCACAACAGGTTAATCTTAAAAGTAAGAAAAAATTGAACTTTATTGGCCAAAAAATTTTAAATTTTTTTACTATTAGATACAAAAATACAAACATTAAAAAAATCGTCGTCTCAAATCATGTACACTAATAAAAAATTATTCAAGGATAATTTTTTAGAATCAAAAGCCGTAGGTGTCGAGCATGTGATGAAAGATGATGTAATCGTATCCGGAAAACTATTTTTTTTGTATCGAAAAATTTAAATTATCCAAAAAAAACGACACGACAAATAAAGGCAAATGGTTGAAGATGACAATGCCACAGGACAACAATTTGTCCGTAATTTACAAGTATTTATCGGTTATTTAGTTGAAGATTTAGATACAATCTTTGCCTTACCACCACCATATTCGGCGTTAAAAGATCTATCTTTAAAGATAGCTTTTATTTTAATTACCCAGAATTTGGGAAAAAATACAAGACATACCGTAAACATGGCTTCCTTAGAGAAGAAATTTTCACAGTGAGTAAAACCAAAACATGCATTCTATTTTCATTCTAATTGTTTGTTTTAGAAATGCATCCAGAAAAAGATGCGGAACAGATACTCTGTTCTGGAGAGGAAATACAAGAGCCAAAACAATTACTTGGACAGAAAAAAAAATAAAAAAATATCGCTATTAAAATGCAAGAAAACCAATTGAATGCTATTACTATTTTTTTACTATTTTATTATTATTATTGTTTTTTTATTAAAATTTGGCATTATTTTTATTAAAATTAGAAGAGAAATATCACTATTCATCTACAGAATATTCTAGATTATCATGAACTCGGACCATTTGTGAAAAATTGTCGATAATTTCTTCGATAGAATCAACTTTATTAATTTCATTACGTCCAATGCATCTTCTTGCTGCTTTTTTTGCAAATTGATGAGCCAATTCCAACGGAAACGGCGCATCATTGATGTAGAAATTTTCAAAATAAAAATGGCACATTGAATAACAAAGGTGTTTGATGTGATCTTCAGGCATTTTAGAATCATCAATGATAATCTTGTATTTTATCGATTTGTATCGCTATATGAAAATGTGATTAATTTATAACTAGATCAGCTTTGTTTTTTTTCTAACTTACTTTTGCATTCGCTCCAATCTCAGCGGAAATAACAAATTCTTTTTCCAAACGATTTAAATGTTGGAAGTCAAGATTGACACTAGTACCGATCGGTACTTTTTCACCATTATTTTTAAATAAACGTATGGGGGAATTTTTATCAATCAAAAGGCTTGTTACCTTAACTTTTTTATTAATTGATTCGGCCACAGATTTCAAATCAATGTATTTTTTTTCCATGAAAAACGATAATATTTTCGGGGTATTTGTCATGTTCTTTATGATATTCTTTCAATAAATTCTGGAATATTTCTTTATAGAGTTTTTTGTCGTTTGGCTTTACTGAAACACGTTCGATAGAGATGTTTTGACAAAAATTAGCATCCATTGATGCTACAATTGAATGAGAGAAAAGGTTTTTTCCAATATTATCGAGCTTGAATTGGTAATACGATACTCCAACCATCATGGTAGATTCGGGATCGAATGAAAAAGCGTTCCAATATCTTGGGTCAATTATATTTGGCTGACCTCCTAATTTCAAACAAGATTTAATTGCAAGACTGTTGAAGAATTCTGGCATGGTATCATTCAAGAGAAAGTTTTCGGTTAGAAAAACTTGAGTAACTACTCCATGGCAGCTAGTTGCAGAAGATTTGACCTTTTCAAAGATATAATCCATTCTAGTATCTGAATAATAAGAATCAAAAATGAGTTGATAATTATTAAAATTGTTTTGTATATAAATTAAAATAACATACGAGCAGAAAGTCCGATAAGAACAAAATTTATGTCTCGAATATTCAAATTTTGAAAAACCGTATCGATTTCCGAAGCATTTTGAACGTCCACTAATTGAGTTTCGAAGCGTTTTTCTAAATTGATTCCAAAAAATTTTGTTTTCTCTATGAACATTGTTTCGAATTCTTTCATTTTTTCCGAATCGAATGGAACAAAGGATAAAATGGCCATATTAATCGTTCCAGACGGTTTAATGTAGAATGGCTTATTCGGGCTGTCAGGAATCATTTTTGGGTGACAAAGTATTGACCCATTTGTTTCGAGCGGTTTAGGGTCAATTTTAATTCCAAATGAATCCGCACATTCGGCTATCTCTTTACGACATTCATTGATGAATTCGTATTCCTCCTCCGGACTACAGTTTAACTCTTTAGAGAATGCTTTGTTAGCTTCTTCAGGCAATTCAAAGGGACTAATTGAAGCTTGAGTTTTTCCATCGTATATTATTGTTTGTTTTGATACCATAATTAGTGATTCAGGCATTTCAGTGATTGATATTCGAAATCCAGCAATAATTGAAATTCCATCTTCTGGAAATGGATATTCCTTTTGGATGAAAAGATCTGTGTTGGTTACTTTTTTTTTCTTCGAAATGAGAAAATGAAAAATTTTTTTCAAATTCAATCCGGCCTCATTTAATGAAGAGAATTTACCAGAATTTTTTAAGCTTATTATATAACGATTATTGAAATTGACAATATTATTTCTTCGAATTTGATTCGGGACAATTGATCTACGTGAATAGATAAAACCATCTTCATAATAGCATCCAAAAAAGGTTGGTGAATTCTGCTTCATGTATTGCATAATAATTTTAAAAGAGACTTCTCCACGATTAATAGGAGGTGTGATTTGAACATCATATTTGTAGATTACGATTGGTGAAAAATGCAATGGAAAATAATTTAATTTCACGGTAAATGTTGATTCAATGCCATTATTATTATCTTCTGATTTATTCATTTTGTTCAACGTGTTATAAGACGACGATGATGATGATGGCGATGATGCAATAGCACATCAACATACACACATGACCAGTAAAAAACTGGACACTTTCGAAAAAAGCATTACGGCCTATGGGAGAGAGGGTTTTTTCAAAGCTTCTAAAACCATGTTTTTTGTCGGAATCAAGCGAAAATATTTTACCAGTGCATAGTGAAAGAGTTGCTCTTTGAACAGTCTGAGTTTCAACTTCCGGCTACCATTTTCGAGAGTAGATGTAGGGTGTCAAAGTTTATGTAGGGGAAATTTTCGCCCCTCTCGACTGTACTGCCATCTTGCAGATTAATAAATCCCTGAGATTAGCAAAAATGTATAGACACCAATTTTCGAATGTCGTGCAATCATACTTAACATCAATTTTGACAATTTTGCATTTGTTTTAAATCTTGTTTTAAGACATAAATAAAATATATCACTACAATGGTTTATTTTGTGCCATTTTTTGTTGTAAAGTAAGAATTCAAAAATTCAAAATCGAGAAAATGACCAATATCCAACCTAACACGACCAGATCAGAATCGAGAAAATGGCAAATTTCAAAACTAACACGACCAGTTCAGAATTCAGAATCGAGAAAATGACCAATATCCAACCTAACACGACCAGATCAGAATCGAGAAAATGGCAAATTTCAAAACTAACACGACCAGTTCAGAATTCAGAATCGAGAAAATGACCAATATCCAACCTAACACGACCTGCTCGTGTTAGGTTGGATTTGATGTTTTCTCGATTTTGAATTTTGAATTCTGAATTGGTTGTGTTAGTTTGGACTTGTTATTTTCTCGATTCTGAACTGGTCGTGTTAGGTTGGATTTGTTATTTTCTCGATTCTGAACTGGTCGTGTTAGTTTGGACTTGTTATTTTCTGAATTTTGAATTCTGAATTGATTGTGTTAGGTTGGATATTGGCCATTTTCTCGATTCTGATCTGGTCGTGTTAGGTTGGATATTGGTCATTTTCTCGATTCTGAATTCTGAACTGGTCGTGTTAGTTTTGAAATTTGCCATTTTCTCGATTCTGATCTGGTCGTGTTAGGTTGGATATTTGGTCATTTTCTCGATTTTGAATTTTTGAATTCTTACTTTACAACAAAAAATGGCACAAAATAAACCATTGTAGTGATAT
The DNA here is from genome assembly GCF_024713945.1 of Dermatophagoides farinae. Classification (NCBI taxonomy): domain Eukaryota; kingdom Metazoa; phylum Arthropoda; class Arachnida; order Sarcoptiformes; family Pyroglyphidae; genus Dermatophagoides; species Dermatophagoides farinae. Next base: position 6,502,657 of record NC_134678.1, read on the forward strand.
ATTTTATTTATGTCTTAAAACAAGATTTAAAACAAATGCAAAATTGTCAAAATTGATGTTAAGTATGATTGCACGACATTCGAAAATTGGTGTCTATACATTTTTGCTAATCTCAGGGATTTATTAATCTGCAAGATGGCAGTACAGTCGAGAGGGGCGAAAATTTCCCCTACATAAACTTTGACACCCTACATCTACTCTCGAAAATGGTAGCCGGAAGTTGAAACTCAGACTGTTCAAAGAGCAACTCTTTCACTATGCACTGGTAAAATATTTTCGCTTGATTCCGACAAAAAATATGGTTTTAGAAGCTTTGAAAAAACCCTCTCTCCCATAGGCCGTAATGCTTTTTTCGAAAGTGTCCAGTTTTTTACTGGTCATGTGTGTATATTGCATTGGTTTTTCTATCCCATCAGGACCATTCATATATAAAATAGAAAAAACCAACTCATTAAAAATTTTTTTATCAGGAATCAATAATCTTTATTGATAATGTTGATATTGTTATGTAATATTGTATCGTTAGGTGTGGTTGTCGTGTATGTTTGTGTGTGTGTTTATATGTGTTTATGCTAACAAGTGTTTTCAATCAATAAATGACCAATTCTCTTGTTGTCCACAGGAAGCTTACATTTTCACATAGGACTTGAGTGAGTTGATCGCCGAATTCCAATTCAACTATAACATTGAGCGAATTGAAAAAAAAGAATGTGTCATATATTGAATGTGTGTGTGTGAATAATAAAAAAAAATTATACAACAAAAAAATCTTTAATGTGTTTACAAGAATTAAATTTCTCTCTCTCTCACACACACGCACACACACACCCTTACATACATATATATCACTTGCACACGGTTGAGATCTCTTCTTAGGAGTCCATATACATCCGTTTCTTTGATTGAGAATTCTTACATCAATCCACACCACACACACACACACACATACATACACACACCAACACACAGGACCAGAAGAGATCACAGGAGGTTTGAAGGTTTGAAAAAAAAATTATTTCATTCATTCATTATATATACCTAAATGTGTAACAAATAAATTAGGAAAATGAAAAAAAAATAACCAACATTGATGATGAAAATGATCAGTGAAGAATCTCGAGACGAGATTCACATTCACTATTCAAAGCCATCATCATCATCATTTTGGAGAATAAAATGAATTTTTTTGTTTTGTTTTTTTTTTAATTATCACATTTGTTTCTGTTAATTGGATTAGATTTGAGAATTTTAATCACACACATACTCTCACTCACTCTCTCTTGCTCTCTCTCTCTCTCTCTCACACACACACACACATCACTCTCATTCTGTCAATCTGGCACAATGATTAAAGAATTTTTTGAATTCTGTTTTTTTTATATGCAAAAAAAATTGGCAGCTTTCATATCATTATTTGAAATTTTTTTTTTTCATGGTAATATATCACACTCACTCACACTCACACACAAGCACACAAACATACAGATAAATCTCACATACAATTTATATTCTAATTATCTCTCTCTCTCACTCTCACACTAACACTCACACAATTATACATACCTTTATTAATTCATCGTTTATGAATTAACAAAGGTATGATTAAAATTTAAATGTGGTGTAATTAATTATGTGGGAGGGGGTGTTGTAATTTCAATGTCATTGTTTTTCTGTTATTGTTGTTGTTGTTGTTTCATCAGTATTCATCAAATGTATGCCTGTATATATGTGTGTGTGTGTGCATGTTTAAATTGTATTAATTAATTTTTGTATAAATGTTTATAACAATTTCTTTGTAAATGTTTCATGTATTTTGATAGATTTTATAATCAATTCACTTGTATCATATTGTTGTAATCAAACTTTTTTTTGACAATGTTGATCGATGAGATTTCTTTCTTTCATTATTGCCATCAATGATGTTGTTTCATTGTTGTTAAAAGACAGATAAATTTTGTTGCCAACATGCAGTATGATTGATTATTAATATAAGGATATGGATTGAGATATTTATTCGGAATTGATCGATCAAATGTCATAATTTCATCATTCTGTGGCAAAAAAATAAGAAATGAATAATTTTTGTAAATAAATTATTCTGAAACATTTTTGTTAACATAATCATGATCAAAATGTTTCATTTGTAAAACATGTGGTATCATTGTCGTTTTGGTGGACGAAACATTTTCATTATCGACATTAATTATTCCATTACTATACATTGTAAAGAAATAGGAATGCAACAATTGGTTACCCATTTTTATTGCCCACTTATGAGAATGTCAATTATGACAAACACATAAGAGTACTTATTGTTTATAAAAAAATGATGATTGATTTATATATGTAAAACTTACCAGGAAGCGGTAGCTGTATTATGTTGAATCTGAGCATTTCCAAACATTTGCTGTTCCGTTGGATTCAATGTTTGTTGGCCACTTTGTTGTAAAGTTGTTAATTGTGATTTGACACGTTTAATTTCACGCAAAGCAAAGGCAATGGTGCTACGAACTTTATTCGATTTTGAACGTTTACCACGAGCAAGCATTTGCTGTACTTGAGGCAATTCACATAATGTTAACATATCGGCACCAAATACATTGGCTAAATCGCCAATTAAACCGGCAGCCGATGATATAATGCTATCAGGTAATTCTTCCCATCGACTTGCAAGTGTCATTAAAAATTGATTGATGAGCAGAATATGTGGCTGTAAAACTTGAATACATTTAGGATTTGGTCGTTCTTCATCGCCTTTTAATGCTTGTACAATGCCAGTATAGGCAAGTAGAATGGAATCCCAAAGATCGTTCAGATAATCTACAAGCTCATAATTGACATGATTACAAGAATTTGCTTTTGGCATTTGTTGAACGCTTGTGTTGACCGCATCGACCAATGTTTGTAAGACATGATTCAAATATTTTTCGAATTTAAATCCAATCGCCAAAGCAATGTCACCGAAAACTTTCAATACTTCAGATTTAACTTTTGGAATCAGATTACTTTGAAGAACTTCGGTTAAAACAACAATCAATTCATCGGAGAATTGAGCAATGTCATTTTTTAACGAATGACATAGATCCGAAACGATACCAATGGAAATCGAGCAAAGCTGAGAATTCTGATAGCTTTTCAAACCGAGGAATAGATAATTTTTAAAAGTTGGCAAATAATTTAAAAATCCTTTTTCCAAAACTTCGGCCAATGTACCTGCCACAAGCAATGCATCTTCACTTACATTACCAGTTTTTGCTATTATCAAAAAGAAAAAAAAATTATAAAATCAATGTGAAAAAAATTAAATAAAACTTACAACTAAATCCAAGAATATGGATCATTGCAGTCATGATAGCATCGGATATTTTAGGACCATCTTCAGGAATCATTTTTCGTAACACAGATTGTAGTGCCGAACAAAGTAACGATTGTAATTCCAATAGATTTTGATCCATGTTTCCCGTATTCTCCAAAGAAACAAACGAACGATTTAGACGATCCAAAATGATCATTGTTGTTTGCCGTACAATTTCATAACAATTTTGTGGACTATTTCTTATCATTTCCATTATGGCTTCGTATGCCGATGAACGTAGATTGTTCATCAAAGCATCCGGTCTTTCGGTACATTGAAGTAAATGATTTATGATATATTGAAAATATTCAGACAATGCATTTGATCGTGGATTTTCATCCACACCTTCTGCATTACATGCAATATCATTGGCACTTTCCGATAATGAATTGAATGCCAAACATGAATGAACTGCAACACGTGGTTCAGATTCAAGACTTTTGATCAAGACATCCACAACTAATTTTAGTATATCGGGCTTGAAAATTACTTCGGACACTTGTTGACAAATGACTGATAGCACCCACATGGTAGTGTCACGAACACAGACAGAATCGTCTCGAGTAAAATTTATAACCGTAGGTAATGCTTCCGTTACAATTGGTATTAATTGAATCTGTGATGGGCCTTCCAGTATTGAACCTAAAGCCATCATGGCTGCTTCACGATGATGCCAATCAGGACTGCCGATATTTGATACAATAAAAGGCAATACAAACTGTGGAATATCATCGCCAGTACAATTAGCTAACAATGCTAAACAGACTGATGCTGCTTTACATGGATTCCATTCATCTTCATCTGAATCTTCTTCTTGTTGTGTTAATAATTTAAATATAAATGGAAGCAGAAATTGTAGTGCACCTTTTGCATAAAATTTGGATGTGCGTTGTGGTGGACGACCTTGTTCTTGGGCATCAATTGCTTCATATTGTAATTCAATCTCTTCTTCGCATACATTCGACCAAAATTCGATACCTTGTAAGCAAATATTGGGATGTGAACTTTTAATTGCTTGCATTGTGATTGGAAACAATGCCACACGCATATAGTGTTCCATATGTTGATAGAATAATGACATTATTTTCACCAAACATTGTAATGCGGCCACCTGAACATTGGGATCCTGACATTGTGTTGCTTCACAAACCACTTGCATTATATAATGTCTTTCATTTTCTGTATCAAAATTTGCTTTAATATAATCCAACGAATTCAACAAAGCAGTTGTGGCGGTCAATTTAACGGCATTGGATGGTTCATCTTTACGCATATTATTTACAATAGCCGTCAACATTTCATTCGATTGTCCCACTAATAATGAAGGATTAACCTCTTGACGAATATAACCGATTGCTTCCAATGTAGCAACTTTTTTTTGTTCATCAACATCTGGTCTAGTTGCATTATCTGTTAATAATTTGATCAAATCTGGCCAAAAATTGTGCATCAATTCAATGGCGGCTATGTATGCAACACATTGTGATGATGCTGATGGACGACCAGTTTCGGTGCCAAGACTATTGATGACATTAATTTTAATCTGATCACGACATTCTTTTGGTAACGATAACCATTGTTGCTGTAGACGTGTTCTTTCTGTTTCATCTTTTGATGTTAGCTGATTTTTGAGTTGAAGACCGGCCAACATACGAACATAGCCATTGATTTTTTTATTGACCAAAACTTCTGATAATGATTTGAGATATTCGGGCTGTAAGAACAAAAATAATAAATAATGAAAATCGATCAATATAAAAATATAACTTACCAAATTTGAGCGACAAAATTGTTCCAACAAATCATAAGCTTGTCGAATTTCATTTTGGTCTGTAATAATAACGAAAAATTAAATATATAAAGAATGGATAAAATTTCTAAATACAAACCTTGAGAGATGGCTTTCTCAAGAATCTGAAGAATAGTCATTGTTCGTAAAGTTTTTGTTGAATTCGAACAAAAAACCGATAAAATCTATTCTATTCTATTATGACGCTTGTATTTATTAAATTAACAAATTGTCAAAAATGACTCTAATGATTGAAAAAAATTTCCTTGATTTAATTAGTTAAAAATTAGTTTAAAACAATAGTATCGAAAAATATGAATGGTATGATCGATACCACGTTGTTTTTGTCATAAGCCGGCAACCAATATTTCTTCTAAGTTATTATGATGATAATGATGGTGATGATGGAAGAATGCGAAAAAAAATGCCGGTGATATATAGTTATATGAAGTTGGAAGAAAAAACGCCTTATATATTGATTATAATTAATCAATCAATTAAATGAAACACAGAAAAATATTATTATTATTTTTTTTTTTTTTTGAAAACACTACAAAAATTAATGATGATGATGATGATGAACAATAATACAAGTAAAATGAAAATGGAAAAAAAACGTTGGACAGAAAAAAGGCGGATAAGACGTAAAGATGAAACAAAACGAGCTAATAACGGCCAATTTTTTTTTAAGCGAGTAATAATAAAGAGAAAAAGAAAATGAGCGCTATCACATCGTCTCAATGCCACAACACACACACACACATACATTCTATCCATAAATTCATAAACATTGTTACGTCATTTCATCTATGAACATCTCATATTATGATTAAAAAATTATTTTTTTTTTTCAACAGGCCACGCAAACATTTTTTTTCTGTGATATTCATGATCAATAATAATACAACACATCATCAATTTGAACTGAACATTCAAAATTTTTAATTTTTATTTTTAATTCCCAACTTTAATCATCAAATAATCATCATGGTAAAAACGGAGAAAAAAATTACCTGCCATTTTTTTTAAATTTTTCTGGGATTTCAATATGTGCATGCACACACACAATATAGTCTAATTCGATCGATCGATTTGTCGATCGATAATTCATAGTTCTTCATTGTTTTTTCTTTCTTTGTTTTGTTATTTGCATGCAATTCACATTGACTGAATTCTTTTCTTTTAATTCATTCGTTCATATCGCTCCCGAAAAGTTTATTTTAGAACTAAATTGTTCGAAACAGTTATATTTTTTTTCATAAAAATTGTATCGAATTTTGGTTTTCGTCTAACTTTTGTTCGATTTGATTTTTTAACATTATTTTTCTTTGTTTCAATACCAAATAGCCTGCTTCTCCAAGTTCAACATCTGTTGGTGCCGGCGGAAGATCACCAAGAGCAATGGGAGGTGGACGAGCAACTGGAGGTGGTGGTGGTGGTGGTACTGTTAGACAACGTCGTACCGGAACATCATCGGCTGCGGCAAGTGGCCGTTCAAGAGCAGCACAAAATACAACCGGAATGTGGCATTTCTATACGGATGATTCACCTGGTATCAAAGTGTAAGTTGTTTTTTTTTGGTGTTGTCCAAATTAAACAATTTTCTAACATAAACCTATTGTATTTGTTTTTCAATGATAATAGTGGTCCAGTTCCAGTTTTGGTCATGAGTTTGGCTTTTATTGCCAGCGTATTTATGCTTCATATTTGGGGCAAATATACTCGATCGGTTTAGAATTGGAACGAAAAAAAAGATTACAAAAAAAATTTTATCATCTGGACCAATTCATTTGATTTTTTTTCTCAATCCCTTTAATTTTTTTTTGGTTTAATTATGATGTTAAAATATTTTATGTGAACACAGAAAACAACTGAATGCTAAATGAAATAAAATTTATGTACAAAAAAGCGAGTTTTTTTCGATTTTTTTTCTGATGAATCAGTCAGATTATTATTATTTTTTTTTTTTGCAAAGATTCATACACCACCACCACTTCTTTCGACAGAAATTCTTGATTCAAGATTCAAAGCCTTTGCAAAACGATTATGAACGACAACACCGTTTTTGATACAACTCATCAATTCCAAATATTCACCAAATTCGATGCGACCATTTTGATTTAGATCCACTTCGGATAATATTAGATGTAAATCATCATCAGTAACTTTAACACCTTGATCCTGTGTATTATTAACAACAACAACAAAAAAAAATTAATTTGATTCACAAATTCAATTGATTCATTACTTACTTTTAATGATCTTCTTAGATCATTAATACCAATATATCCTTTACGATCTCGATCAAGTTCATGAAATCGTTTGCTCAATTGATTAATTTCATCTTTCGACATTGAAATTGGCAACTGTGATCGAATCATTTGATTAACACTGCGGCCCATTTCACTGTTAAGGAATTCTTTCGCATTTTTAAGCTCTTCTTCCTGTTGTTTTTTACCCCATTTAAGTTCTTCACTCATAATTTCAACGATACGTGGTAAAACCTCTTCAGTGGCTTGAACATTTAGGAAAGCTAGTCGTGTTCGACGTGCTATAACATCGACAGCCGTAGAAGCATATTCTCTTATGGCATAACGAACTTCGGCTTCAAGGTATGGAAATTCCGTATGTAATCGACGACCAACAACAGGCCATCTTTTTCCAGTAAGTTCAGCTAATCGTGCTACCGATTTAGCTTTATCACCATACGTGGTGGCCAAATGGATTGCAACATCTTCTTCAAGACCATAATCTTGAACTAAATTAATGTGCATAGTGGGTGTCCATCCTTGTCCACCTTCTAATTTTAGACCAAGTGTCATACATTTGCCTGCATGACCTAGGGTATCAGGATTATCATTGATTGCAGCATCAACAGCCTCTTCAGCCATTACTCTATAAGTTGTCCATTTTCCACCAGCTACGGTTACTAGACCAGAATTTTTACATACATCAATGATATGATTACGAGCAATTGATTCAGTGTTTGGTTTAGATGGATCTAATACCAGAGGACGTATACCAGCCCAAGCTGACATTACATCACCACGTCGTACATCGATTGTACCCGAAAGATAATGACGAATTTCATTCAATATGAATTGAATATCTTGTTCAGTCGGTGATGGATGATGAGTTACTTCACATGAACGATCAGTCGTTCCAGCAATGGTCCATTTTTCCCATGGTAAAAAGAATATAACACGACCATCACTAGTGGCCGGATCAAGTAATCCCATGCTCGATGGACTATAATATCCCGGTAATACAATATGTACACCGATACTTGGTTGACAGATTTTTCTCTGTGTTGAATCGCTCATCTGGCGAATTGAATCGGTAAATGGACCTGTAGCATTAATAATAACTTTAGCCTGTACATCCCATTCTTCATTTGTCATTTGATCTTTCAGTCTAGCTCCGATTAATTTTCCAGTTTCAGGGTCTTTTCGTAATGAAACTACAGCCACATGATTAGCGACGGTAGCACCATATCTTGCAGCACTTAATGCTATAGCAATATTCATACGTGCATCATTATGTTGACCATCATAATAAACAATGGCACCTTTCAATGATTCGGATTTTAACATTGGAAACAATTCTAATGCATTCTTTTTCGAAAGAAAATAGCTTGATTTAAGATTACGACTTCCGGCAACAAAATCATAGGCTTTAATTCCAACCCAAAAATATGGTACTTGCCACCATTTATAAACTGGTAACATGATCGGCAATGCTGATGATAGATGTGGTGCTATATCCAACAGGTTGGCACGTTCTTGTAACTGTAAAAAAAAAAATTTAAAAATATTCGTGAAAATATTCAATTCAAATTGTAGAGAATAATAAAATGGATGCTTACAGCTTCTCGAACCATATGATATTGATCATAATCAAGTTTTAGGATTGCCTTTTGAAGATAACGAACACCACCATGAATTAATTTTGTTGAACGACTAGATGTACCGGATGAAAAATCATCCAATTCAACTAAAGCGGTAGACAAACCACGTGTAGTTGAATCTAACGCTACACCACAACCGGTTGCACCACCACCAATAACAAGAACATCGTAAATTTTATTTGGTTCTTTTAATTTATTCAACATATCCATACGACTTGGCAATATTTTCAATGGTATTAATTTCTTTTTTTGTTCTTCAAAATCATTTTGCTGTGTATCGGCAACAACATCTCTCTAATGATGAAATAAATAAATTTTCAACAAATAAATAAATAAATAAACAAACAAGAAAAAAAAACCTGATTAATAAGACGATAACCGGCATAGCCAACAACACCGGTTCCGGTTGTATAGAGTAGAATCTTTTTTATTTGTAATCTTGAAAAATTACCGGTTGCCATTATTGTAATATGTGTTGTTTAAAATTTCGATATATAAAAAAACAAATGGTAGAATAAATTCAATTTTCGGCGGTCTTTTGCAAAAATTTTCGAAAAAAAAAATAAAGAAAAAGATAAAATTATCATCATAATAAAATATGAATGAATAAATTATTTATGATAATCACCCTTTGATAATTTTTTGCTGAATTGATCATCATTATTCTATAAAATATCTTTAATCGAATGTCAAATATCTAGTGTTTTTTTGTGTTGTTATATTCGTGGTGTATATGTGTTTATGAAAAAGTTTTTCAATGTCATCATCATCATCATCAAGCGAACAGACAAACCAACAAACACACTTATTATAATCAAGACATACACATACACACACAACCAAACATAAATAGATTTTTTTTTCTTTAAATTAATGAATTGGAATGAAAACAAATAAAACGTGAAACATTTTCTAGCAGTTGTGAATGATGAAATAATTGTGTTATTAGATATTGATGATGCTATATAGTAGAGTATTTTCATCATGCCCGTTACAGAATCTATATAGGAAAAAATCATTGCTATGTTGAAAAAAGGTGAAATATATCATATATCATATTCACATTCACATTCACATTTATATTATTATTATATATGAAACACAGTGATTTCCAACCAAATTTTTTTTTGTTGTTGTTGTTGTTACAAACAAAATTGAAATTTTCAACATTGAAAACAAACATTCAAATCAAATTAGATTTTTGTTTTGTTTTGTTTTTCATCCATTTTTTTTATTACAAAATTCACACTTCAATTCAAAAATAAATTAATCAAGAATTGTTTTTTTTGAATTCATTGCTTGTATAAATGAATATAAATGTGTAGAGAAAATATTCACGACGTATTTTTTTTTTTTTTTGTTTGTTTTTGTTTCATACCATTCCACTATTTATATATTATTTTTCATGAAGAAAAAAAATCACAGCATTTTGTAATAGATAAATTGGGCATATTTTTTTTCTCTTATTTGTTTCAAAAAAAAAATTAAACAATTGTGATTTATAATGTAGGTTCCCCAAGTTAATTTAATTTTGATCACATATCCTCTTCGGTTGTATTTGAATCAACAGGATATTCTGAATCAATTTCTTCATCATCTTGTTCAGCATCTTCTTCTTCATCGACTTCGTTATCAATTAATTCATTAATTTCGGCCATATCTATGCGAAAAAAAAATTTGAAATTTTCATTTTCTTTAAAATTATAAAATAATCAAATAAATACCGATTGATTGTTCTAAGGAAATATTGCTATAATTAATTGGTCCAGTAATATAGGTACTTCGTTGTGTAAATGGCGTTGTTGTCGGTGTTGAACTCATTTCTGATGATGTATCTATATGGCCTGTATGTACGATAAATTCTTCAGGTGATGTCTGATTTGGTTCAGTAAATTCTTTATGCTGATTGGCTGATCCTTTTGGATCGATATGAACGGCCCATGAAAAATTTAATAAAGCAAGATGTGTTTCACCACGAATCTTATGTATCTAGAAAATTTTTTAATAAATTAATTGATTGAAGAAATGATTATTTTTTTTACCACAAGCAACAAAACTTACTCTTCCAATCAAAAAGAATATCAACGATTCTTTAGGTACCATAGTTTTAAGTTCTTCTAATTCAACTAATGATTGATCATATTCTTCCATGTGGAAACGAATCAAAGCACGATTATATTTGATAATAACATTTTGCGGATCAATTTTTGATGCTTCATTTAAAAGATGAATAGCATCACGAGATTTTTTCAGATGATACAAAATAAGGGCCAAATGACACATCAATAATGGATTATTTGATGATATGTCCAAAGAACGTTTATAATTCTGATATGCTAAATCATATTTTTCTTGTTTATAATAGATTAATCCAATACCACACCAGGCATTATAATGTCTTGGATCAATACGTGTTGCATTCACAAAACAAGACATTGCATTATCCAATTCATCAGCTGAAATTAATTCATGACCTAATAAGGTGTATGCATAAGAAAAATTTGGATCCACCTGAATGGCTCGTTTTAAGAATTTGATCGATATTTCATGATCTTTTTGTAATGAAAAACAATTGCCAGCAACGCACCATGTTTCCGGTGCTAATTTATCAAATTGAATTAATTCTTGTGATAGGCATGATAATTCGAGTTCTTTTTGTAAATGCCATAATGCTGTACTATATGTTTCAAGACCTTGTAATCGATATGGTTCAATTTGACGACAAGTTTTAAAACAACTTATAGCATCATCATGTGCACCCATCTCAAAATGACATCGGCCAATCATTGTGAGTACAAATCCAGTATTATAATGATTTAAAGGTAATTTCTTAAAACATTCGATTGCTTCACGACAACGGTATTCGGCTAAACGTTTATAAGCGATAGCAAATTTTTTAATCAATTCAAGCAAACCATTTGCTGATGAACGTTCTGCGTTGATACCCGTTTTTGTTACATCGAATGAAATATCTAAAAAAAAAATAAAACAAAACAAAACATCAGATTTCATTAGTCAGTATCGTATTTGAATAATTGACAAACCTTGTAAAGTGGAATCATTTTCATTATTATTTTGTTTGACTATTTTTTGACTTTTATCAAATGATATTGTACGACGACATCGTTTGACAGGTGTAACTCGCCGATCAACAACAATCTTTTTTGCCGATGTAGAATTTTCCTTTATTGAACGTGTATCTGAATTAATAAGGCGACTACTACGACGCGTTAGTTTTGATGGTAAATTATTTGTCGTTACTGGATTGACCACTAATGATTGTTCATTGTTATCAATAAGCATTTGAGCATCTTGCTGATTGGATTCTTTACGACCTAGACATCCATGTTTATTATCAACTTTTGTATTTGTTATAACATTATTATTTCTGTTCAATAAATTTACTGATTCTTGATCAAGACATAAAACACCGAATGAATGACCAGATGATTCAGTTTGATTATTGTGATTACGATTTGAACCAAGATTCGATGTTTCGATTAAAACCTGTGAAGACGGATTTGTATGATTTTGAGTATTGAATTTACGACCATTTCTTGCAATATTTTTTGTTGGTGCTAAACAAGTCATCATTTTCCATTGGCCATCCGATTCCGGAGTAATAACATCAACCTTGTTTGATAAAGGTGATTGTTTTCAATATGGCATATGGTGTGGATAATTCGATTCGATTTTTGCTATTATTTGATGATGGTTTTCGTATTTCTGGTGTGACAAAATAATGACTAGTATCTTCATTTGAAGTCTTATTATGATCGTTGTTTGTTGCTGTTCTTGTGGAAACATCATCAGATGATGGTATCATATTAATCTGCGATGAATTGAATAAATTTATCAATGGATTTGTGCCACATGTAAATTTTAAATCCAAATTATCCAAATTAATTAATTTATCCGTATCAACTTTGGACGGATCGATTTGTAATAATTTTTCAATTGAATACCATAGGAACGGATTTAATTTTAAGCTTAATGTATAATAATGAATAGCGGCTTTTGTATCTTCTAACTTATTGAATAATTGTCCCAATAGTTGTGCCACAAACGATGCATTCTCACCATAAATACGGATTAGATCTTCTTTTGGAAATATTTGATCAGAAAGTGGGTCAACATTTATTGGTTCGAGTAAAATATTGGTCGCTTCTTCTATTTTACCCAAATGAAAACAACATTTTGCTCGCAAAAAATGACAATTCGGCGATTTATGTGGATTATATTTGTTACGTGAAAGAATAGAATGGGCAATATTGTATTTACCCGAACGAAAATAAGCCGTGGCGAGTATGAATAAATTTTCTTCAGTGTTCACTATAAACAATCCGCAAATGTCAGAATTTAATGATCAAAGAAAAAAAAACATTTTGTTCAAAAAAAAACTCACCCTCGGCATAAAGACGTTCTGAAAGAAAAATTGCATCTGCATAGGAATAATTCTCCAAGGCAAAAAATATTGTTGCCTATAATTATTAGAATGAATTAAAATCTTTTTATTTACAAAGTCAAAAAAAAAATCATCAGAAAAAATACCTTGATTGGCTCCTGTATGAACATGATAAAATGGATAAGTGATCACTTTCACTATCAATTTAGTTAAATTTGGATTATAATGAATATAAAAAAAAGAAAATTCTGATGACACTGATGATCAATTCGGCATGGGAAAAATATTAAAACGAATAAAAACAGAATTTTGATTTTTTGAATTGAAAAATAACTCAGTTTTATAAACAATTCAATTCAAAAAAAAAAAAATAATGGGCATTGACTGTTCGACAAACACAACACACACACACACACAATTCAGTGGGGAGAGGAGTTGGAAAAAAAATAACGAGCTTATTCGGCGACTATTTACACAGTATAGGCACTATTATTGAAGAGAAATATTGACAATTGCAAAATTTTTTCCTGATAAAAAAAAACTTTCCGATTTTTCCTCCTTGTTATAGTTGAAATGATGAATAATTTGAATTGATCAAATCGAATTGATTATGAAAATTTTATACAATGGAATTTGGTTTCAATTTTCTGTCATAAAAATTTAATCAATCAAATTTATTAAAATGAAGAAATTTTTCGCAAATCAAAAGGAGGAGTTTATTGAAAAGAAATACAGTGATACTTTAATTAACGATGACAATTTGTATCGATAAATGACAATGTTAAATGATTGACTTACAACTAAATCTCATAGATATATGATTTATCTATGCCGGGCCATTGTTAATCAAGACATCCATCGTTAATTAAGGTATGATATTTTTCACTTTTTGCTTTCAATTTATCATCATTAATCAAAGTAACACTGTAAAAAAAAAATTTCAATCACGTGATATCCATCCATGAATATGTGAGAAAAATACGCTAAACACAAAGGTGAAATGTACATATATACACAAACTGAAAAATAGGGAGAAAATTGAGCTCATGAGTTTTTCTTCTTATCAATTTATATCACCATCATCAAATAAATGGTGATGATAATACGTCTTGTTAATGTATTTTTTGTTGTTGTTGTTGTTTTTGTTTTTTGTTCAAGGATTTAATTTAATTTTTTCATCTTAATTCAGAATTTTTCAATTTCAATCATTTTCAAGATCAATTTTTAAATCGAATGTTTGTTCCTGTATTGTTGTTGTTGTTGTTGTTGTATAATCATCAATACCAGCATTAGTCATATCAACCAGTTGTAAGGTCATTATACCTTAAGCGGCTGAAAATACAATACTACCTCAAAACCATTAGCCTAATTCATTCATAACCGGAATTTTTCATTCATACAATAATGATAAACTGACCTATCTGATATCAATATAATATAATATATTGTGTGTAGGTGTATTATCTCTTCCTTGTTACATTCGACATCTATTCTGATGGTTGATTTTGATTGATGTGTGCTTGTTGTTTTCTGGTTAGCTTTTGGTTTGTGTGTGTGTGTGTCTCTATTACTATGTGTTCATGAACGTCAATTCTTCAAATCAGGAAAAAACTGGCTTTTCCTCATCATCAACATTATTCGCTGCTATAACAAATACATCGTACAACCAAATCTGAGCAACGACAATTGCAATGCTCATCAACCAAAACAATTCATGAATTGTTTGCCTGTGTGTGTGTGTGTGTGTTCGTGTATGTTTTTGTCAATTTCATAATGATAATTTTGTTTTTAATCCATCGATAATGTCAAACATTTTAGATCATCATACAAATGATTATAATAATCGTACAACAATTGTGATAAAATCAAAATCAGATGAATCATTGAAGAATTTATCAATAGCCATCGATAATGATCAAGAAGATTTTGATGGTAATGATCATGATAATAGAAACCAGTTTATAATCAATGAATCATCATCATCATCATTGAATAATAATGATGAAGATAATCTAAAGTTATTCGATCAGCAACAAGTTCTATCATCACCGAATACAACTACTGACCTTTATAATAATAATAGTAGAAATAAACCTTATCTATCGACATCATATTCATTTCCCGGTGTTAGAGATTATCTTTTATTCGGTGATTGTACTAATAATACTACTACAACAGCCATTAGTTTTAAGGATAGATCGACAACGACAACACCATTGACGAATCTATCCGATTCATTTGCACAATTATATCTACCGAATTTTGCCCAACATATATCGACAACAATCATGAGTGGATTAAATTGGATCAATCAGATTAATGCTGCCACATTGTTTCAAAATTTTTGGACATCATCTGGATTTTTTCGTCGTCGATTTTCATCATCATCATCATCGACAGTATCGTCATCATCATCCAACACAAATAATCATCATTCAATTGCACAACAATCTAATAATCAAAATGTAGATGATCTTACTTATAGACAATATAAATTTGCTAAAATTTTAAATGGAACCATACGATTACATACGTTGAAACCATCTGAATTGATTGAATTGTCAAGTTTTGGTCTTGTAGAATTAGACACTGATGTTGAACCTGGTATTGGACATGAATTTCAGGTATTTTTGATGACTTGAAAAATGTTTATGTTTATCATTTTGATTGACATTTTTCTTCTCTTTAATTTTTTTTCTCGTTTGTTTTGTAAACATAAATTAACATTATAGCGATATGAAAATGATAAAGCAACTTGGTGTGATAGTTGTGGTGAATTTCTCTTTCCACCAGTTATGGATGATATTAATAATAGCGGTATTGGTGATTCAAAAACAAAACAATATAATAACAACAACAACAACAATAATGATGATTATGATGTTGATGTTGGGCCAAAGAATATTGCCGCTTCTACAACCAAAACGACAAAAACATCAGTATCCGTACAGGCCGATCATTTACTACGTACTTATTTTCAATGCACAAAATGTAAATATGTATGCCATTGGAAATGTCTTGATTTGATAAGAATCGATTGTCGACAACATTCACCACAATCAACAATGATTCCTTCGTCCAATAATGATATGGCAAAATCCGGCGAAATTGATAGCAATAATAATAATAATAACAATATTGATGATGAACAAAAAGATGATCAAAATATTGCCGATATTATTTCAATTACGAACAGTATCGATAGCTTTGATGTTGAAAATAATCAATCAACATTTTCAACGGAA